>NW_027187374.1:6060404-6149214 GCF_028583685.1 Petaurus breviceps papuanus | reverse complement strand
TATAATGCCTTCCATAGTTGTTAAAGGAAAAACTAAATTTTTGTGTTAAAAGTTTAGTGAAATCCTTCTTACTGTTATTTTACTGGAAATTGATAAGTTCCCTTTTTATAAGGTAAAGAGAAAGTTTTGTTGTCACGTTTGTTTTAGTGGGAGAGTATTGGCTAAAAACCAGAGTTCTTTAGCAGATGTTACTTTGCCTTCAGTTGAATTGTCAATTGCAGTTTCATTATAAGTTAGCCGATTCCATAAAGTTAGCATAAACATTTGAACATAGGAATACATCCTGCTAAAATAATAGTACAGATAATTGGTAGTAGGGAACAAAAGATTTGGATTTTTTTTTGTTTCTGAAAGTTCTGAAAAGATAATTATGAGTAGCTTCTAAAAAAAGGAAAACTCTGGGGAGCAGCTAGGTGGTGCAGTGAATAGAGCACTGGCCCTGGAGTCAGAAGGAGCTGAGTTAAAATCCGGCCTCAGATACTTAACACAAAAACTAGCCGTGTGACCTTGGGCAAATCACTTAACCCCAATTGCCCTCCAAAAAGCAAAAAGAAAAGGAAAACTTTTGAAAAAAAATGCCTAGACTTTTAAATTTTCCTCCAGTCAGTAGATAGGATTGGTCGTTTTTACTTTTGCTGGAGGATCCTACAGTGAAATCAACTCTTCCATAACCCAATTTTAGAATGCTGCTGTGGGGCCATGCTGCTGTGGAACATCACAAGACATGTAAGAGCCTGGGAAAGTCACTATGGCAGCAACCGAGTGTGGGAGAAATCTTGTGTCTCCTGAATCGAGAGAAGATGATGAAGACCATTCTTCACTTCCCACAAAATAGAAGACTTCTGCTAAAGGAGGTATAGTTCTCAAGGACTGTTATTGCCTCTTTTTGATAGGGAGATACCTTCTTTTGATCATGTCAGTAGTGGTACAAATTTTCTGGTGGTCTTATTTCTTTTATTGCTGCAAGAGATTAATGTATTCCATGCAGAAGTTTTCTGTGCTAACTCATATTGAAGTTCAGAATCATTTTCAGTCTAACCCTACCTCCACCACCCTCTATTTGTGAAGTTGTTTTGTTGAACCTAAGCATAAAGTTTTCACCTTCATTTATCCCCATTAAATCTGATCTTACTTAATTTGGCTCTGTGTTCTAGCCCCAAACTCTTTTGTCATATTAGAATACTCATACACATCTGTGGTCTCATTGATGTAATTTTCCAGCCCACTGTTGCCTCCAGTGATAACTGAATGACATCCAGGAGTACGTCAGCAGAGTGCATAAACTGTTCGCTGGTTATCCTCACTCACTACAAGACCAATCCACATTTTTTGTCGTCTACATTTCTTTGATTTTGTCCTTCACTCCAGTTCTCTTTGATAGTTCTTTTTTGTTATACATTTACTGCTCACATTCACCAGGCACATCTCTATTGTTCTCTGAGTCATACTAAATTTTAATTAGAGGCTGTTATATTCCTTGACTTGCAGCGATAGAACACCACCAGTAAAATATTGGTATTAAAAATATGGGCCCTCATTTCAGGGAGAGGTTTGTGTCATACTTAAAGGAACTCTGTAATTTTTCATGGGCATTCCAGTCTGTTCTCCCACTTCTGTTTAAGTCTAGACAACCTTCCGTTTACGGGGCTGGGTCAAAACAGGGTTGCCCTGGAGCCAGCTCAAACTGGCCCACAAGAGCTAATTGTTAAATTTTCTGTGTGAGCATTTACCTTGGAAATTTACCAATACTGCAAATCAGGGCTTAATTTATTATTTTGATGCTCATCTAGATTTAAGAAAATAACTGAGAAAATGTTAATAATACAGATTAAACTTATAAGTGTGTCTTGAATACTCTTTTTTTTTGGTAGAACTCTTATTCAACATTTATTAGCACAACCCTGGTCCAAAATAGATATACTAATGGATGAACTCTATCAGTTATCCACTCACCTGTGTACCCAGTCTGGACAACTGGCAACCTATGAAACACTCATAAAATATATACCATATTAATACTGTTGTTTTTTTTTTTTTTTTTCAAAATAATGGTAGCATTTTATGCTTTTAAAGTCTTCTTATCTGTTTTAGCCCCAGAAATAGTGACCATGAGTTTCTCAAATTACAAAGTCATTGAGTTTTCTGGGATGAGGTAGCACTTCAGCTTAAGACTTTTATTTTAGTTTTGTCTTTTTCTACTTTAGGATGCAGAGGATATATTTAAAGACAAAAGCAACGTAGACTTGGATGAACTTTATGATCCCTGTTTTTTACTTCACCTCTTCAGTGAACTTACCAGACCAGGTAAAGGATGCTTTCTCTTTACAGGCCATTTTCTACTGTCTACTATTTATGCCTAATCCAGTTTACTTCATTAGATTCATGAATCAGAGAATATTCTTATTGGAAAGAACATTCACAACCACATAGTCTGACACATACCTGAGCAGAAAGCTCTTCCACATTCTCCCTATTATCAGAGAACCCAAATTCCAATCAAAGCTCTGCCTCTTAATACTTCTGTCCTGTCTCATTCTCTTTCTACTCTAGCACCCTATTCTTGATGGTTAAATAGCAATCCCTTTTAAAAATAATTAATGAGAGAGAGAGAGAGAGCTCGCATGAGTGCAAAGGCATTTATTAGGTACCTACTCTGTGCCAGGTATTTTGCTGAGTGCTAGAGATACAAATAAGCAAGACTGCCCTGCCTTCAAGGAGCTTTCATTCTAATTTAGGAAGACAACACATAAGGAAGAGCCTCTTCCAGGGTGGAGATGGCCAGAAAGTAGCATGGAGGCCTGATTCTGGGAGTCTAAGGTGGCAAGGGGATGAGTTGGGGGTTGAGAATGATGCCAGTACCAGTGATGGATTTGCACTTTTTCTTTTTTTTTCTTTGGAGGAGGGAAGGCAGGGCAATTGGGGTTAAGTGACTTGCCCAAGGTCACATACCTATAAATGTCTGAAGCCAGATTTGAACTCAGGTCCTCCTGACTCCAGGACCAGTGCTCTGTTCACTGTGCCACATAGCCACCCCTGGACTTACACTTTTAACATTTTATTTGGGGATTTAAAACATTTAGATTTTTGGTGGCAAAGTTGTCTGAAGTCACAAAACAGTATTGTAGAAGTCAAAGGTATCAAGAACTGAGTGATTTTTTTAAGCTAAAAATATGTTTGATTTGCTTCTACCTTTGTCCTGATGAGTGAGTAGCCCTGTAGCAGAATGTTTATTCCTCTTCTCTCGTTTCTGGAATTTGATTTTGGGAGCATGGGACTGTGTACTTTCATCACCCTCCAGGGAGCCTTGTCTGGCTTCTCCTGGCAAGGATTTTGCTCAGTTCCTTGTGCTTCTGGTTCTCGTGGCCCTCTGTGCACAGGCACTTGTCTTTAGAGAAACCTCAGTTTGTTGAAGATGGATGGCTGTTCTCTTGTCCTTTCTCTCTGGAACCTTGGCCCAGAAACGGTTCATCCAAGGTTGTTTAATAGTGACAACGAGGGCTGTTTTTTCCATGGTGGATTCTTATTTCCACAGAACTGTACTGAAATTCTTAGGTTATTTTTCACAAATCAAAGCGACATGATGCTGATTGACTCAACTAAGATTCAGACCTCACATTCCATACCTTCCCTCATTAAAGTTGTCACAGTAGCAGATTTCACTGCTTGTTAAAAGGGTGACAAAGAAATCAAATAGCATATTCCTGGAATCTTACCATTCCCCAAACTTTATTTGTCTCTGATGATTGTAACTATAACTATTTGATAGTTCACTGAGAAAAGACCTTGTCAGAGTCATTTAAATCCAGCCTTCAGGCTGATAAGCCTGTCACCAGAAGTCTTCAGTTGTACCTTTGCAAGGTTCTTTAAACAAATATGATGTCATTGATTGTGTTTGACTTTTTTTTAAATAGCTTCTTATTTGGCAGGGATTTTGCATGTTTTGAATACCATAAGGATAGTTTTTTCCCAGGGGCAGGAATGTTACTAAAGTGAGATTTTTAGGAAGTGCCAGGGTGGCCATAAAGCAAGGAATTGGAGTTTCCTCTAGGTCACATGGAAAATGTACATCTGTTAATAGGAAAGTATCTGATTACTAAAAATAATTCCAGCTAGTTAAAGAAATTTTTTTTAATCTCCTTAGAAATGAAGTCTACATGTAATCCATTGTTAGGTCTTTACACTTTGTGATCTGAGGACCAACCTGGCTAACTTCAGAGACCTCATTGCTAAGTTCCTAGGGTATATATAACTTATCTCATTTGGTGATTCTCTGAAAGTTGTAGGAAGTCAATTCAGATTAGAAAATAAGAGCCTCTCTCTGATCACACTGTCACACAGCTGTCATTACTTGAGGGATACTTTATTAGAGACATCATGGTGTAGAACACTAGTGTGGGAGTCCAGATTTTGGTCTGAAATTTGATGTCAGGCAAGTCACTTAGCCTATTTGTTCTTCAGTTTCCTCATTTGCAATATTGTTATAATACTACTTGGGTCATGTCCCGCACTTTGTAAAGTGAATTTGAAAGAGCAATGCTTATATAACACAAGTAGTAGTATCCAAGTTTACACATGAGGAAGCAAAGACTGAAAGAGTTTTATGGGACAAAATCTTTTCGCTCTTTGGTAGCATGATTTACTTGCCCAAGGTTACCTAATTTAATTAGTGAATGGCAAAATGTGGACTTGAACCTCTGTCTCCTGCTGTGCAGTTTCTTGCTCTTTTGGTGGGGCTGTACTGTCACACTGCTTCCTCCTGTGCATGTTTATCTGAAATGTATCTGTAATGGC
The DNA here is from genome assembly GCF_028583685.1 of Petaurus breviceps papuanus. NCBI lineage: Eukaryota > Metazoa > Chordata > Mammalia > Diprotodontia > Petauridae > Petaurus > Petaurus breviceps. The sequence continues at coordinate 6,144,423 of NW_027187374.1, read as the reverse complement.
ATAGTCACATTACTTCTTTAAGATGTAATATTTACAGTTTCTGAAATAATAACATTTAATCATAATTCTGAAATAGACAATTCAATTTTTTTTTTAAAAAAGAGCATTGCTAATCCTATCCCTGAACTTTGTAAAAGGTCTTCTTTTCAGTTCCGCTTTTCCTTCTTTTCTCTTCTGCTAATCTTATGTCAGGCTCCTAGTCCTGGGAAGAACTTTTTTACATATACAACTCACTTCTTTAGCATTCATAAGAATAATCAGAAGACATGACTACAAATAAATAAATACTCAGTATCAGTAAAGGAGATAATAAAAGAGCACCTGATTGCAATTTATGAATCCAGGTCGCTTAACCTCAACAAACAATATCCTCAGTTACTGAAAGACCTTAGATAGATTATTGCTGAACCACTGTCAGTGAGATGAAAGACTGTGGTGAATGGGAGTGGTGCCACAAGACTGGAGAAGGGCAAATATCTTGGTTTGGTTTTTTTTGGAGGGGGGAAGGCAGGGAATTTGGGGTTAAGTGACTTGCCCAAGATCACACAGCTAGTAAGTGTTAAGTGTCTGAGGCCAGATTTGAACTCAGGTCCTCCTGACTCCAGGGCCGGTGCTCTATTCACTGTGCCACCTAGCCACCCCTATCTTGGTTTTCATAAAAGGAAAGAGAATAGAAAATATAAATTATAGGACTGGGAGCTTGACTGATTTGTGGGAAAATTCTAGAATTTATTATTAAAGAAATTGTTTAGTGAACTCCTAAAAAAGAAAGGATTACAAAGGGAATAAGTCATGACAGACTAACTTTATTTTCTTTTTGAAGGATTACTAAACTAATGGATAGAGGAATACTGTGGATATAGTTTGCCTAGATTCTAGCTAATTTTTTGAGAAAGTCTCACATACTATTCTTATGGAAAAGATAGCTGTGGACTAGGTAATAATACATTGAAATAGATTTAGAACTGGGCAAATGACCAGTCTCTTGAGAGTTGTTAGTGGTTCAGTCTCAGCTTGCCAGATCTACAGTAAAATTCCTAGGGTATGTACCGGGTCTGTTTTATCAATGATGGATAAAGGTACAAGCAGAATGCTAATCAGACTCTATGACACAAAGTTGGGAGGGGTAACTAACACACTGAATGATAAAATCAGGATCCAAAAAGACTCTCTAGGCTGGAGCATTGGGATGAATATAAGACACATTCATCAGAGGTGTATGTGTAGGCTTAGATTCATGTTAAAAAAAAATCAGCTTTCCCAGTACCAGGGTGGGGGGTCCTGGGTAAGGCAGCAGCTTGTATAAAATGGTCTGGTGGTTTTAGTGAACTAGAAGTGGAAGATGAACTGGCTGTCTGTTGAAGCAACCATATGAATCAGGAGGATGGTATGGTGACCAAAAAACCCAGTGTAGGTGGCATAATTAGAGTCACCATTTTTAGGAAAAAAGGTGGTGATGACTCCTCTATTCTCCACCCTGGTCAAACCACATGGTAGAACACCATGTTCAGTTCTGGGCACCACAGTTTAGGAACATCATTGTTAAGCTTGAGAGTGTGCAGAAGTAAGTGCAGATATTTGAAGTTCTCTCTTATAGAAAAGGGATTAAATTAATTCTTTTTGGCCATAGGAGGTAGAACCACAAATAATGGGTGAAAGTTGAAATGAAGTAAATTGAGGTTTGACATCAGGGAAAATATTTTAATAATTAGAGTTAGACAAAAGTAGACTGAACTACCTTGGGAGGTAGTGGGTTATCCATCCTTTGTAGGTCTTCAAGCAAAGACTAGATAACCACTTGTCAGGTGAGTTATACTGAGGATTCTTTTCTGGGTGTGAATTGGACTAGAAGGCCATTGAGGTTCCTTCCTTGTCTCAGATTCTGTGATTCTGAGATTTTATTGAGCAAAATTTTTCTATTTCCTAAATTCAGTTCACTTTCACTGAACATTTATGTTAAGTATGTAATGTCAGTCACTTGTTAGGCACTGGGGTTACAGAGAGAATGATCTTGCCCTCAAGGAACTTTTATTCCTACATTTTTTTTTTTTTGCTTTTTAGAGGGCAATTGGGGTTAAGTGATTTGCCCAAGGTCAAGTTTTTGTATTATGTGTCTGAGGCCGGATCGGAACTCAAGTCCTCCTGACTCCACGGCTAGTGCTCTATTCACTGTGCCACTTAGCCACCCCTAATTATTTACATTTTTGATAGAAAACTTTAGCAAATTTCAGTAGTAGATATTGTAGCCCTGCTTTTTGGTCTGGACTTAAGATTGTATGTTTTAGGAGATTCTCTGCAAGGACACTCACTCTGACAATGAAAATTGACAAGTTTTCTTAAACTTAGAGTGTTACAGAGTTGAGTTGCCTGGGATACTGAGAAGTCCAATGATTTACCCAGGATCACATAGCCAGTATATGTTAGGGGCAGAACTTGAACCCCTATCTTCCTGACTCTGAAACCAGATTTCTGTTATACCATATTGCTTCACTAACATTGTTTTTATTGTTTGTTTCCTTATAGAATTTGTCATGGATTGTCACAGATTTGTTGATTCCAATGCCCTGGGCCTCACAGTTTCTGCACTTAGCAGTTATGATCCTCACATGCGAGCAGCAGCTTATTATGTCCTGGTTTCCTATTACTCCCATTTGGAAGGGGCTCGATTTCGAGAACAGCCACAGGTAAGATCAACTGTGCTGATAGAAATAGTCTTTAGAGAATTGGTTCTCCACAGGATCTTCACCAAAAAAACAATTATGGATGAAGAATGAAGTTTTATAGAAAGAGAGCAAAAGTTCTCCTTTGTAGAATGGTTTGGAAAGCTGACTTTGAGCCACAAATTTCTGTTTAGTTTGGAAAGGTATTTTTGGTCCAAGCTTTAAGGGTCAAATTGTTCTCCTTTTCCCTCCTCCCACCAACTTGACAGTTGCAACATCCAGCTGGACACTGGTCTCTAACAATAATTGAGTATGTGAGGTTACAATGTTATTTTGTGCTGTCATATAATTATGTTAAAGGAAGACTTGACAGGGGAAAAGGGGGGAAGGGTAAGGAAGGAGATCAAAAAAGAAGAAATGAAAAGAATGAGGGAAATTAAGAAAAGGAGAAGGTGGGAGAATGTAGAATGGGGAAAACTGAAGCTCTGAAATTTCTCAGAGCTGTCTTTGGACATTTGTTTGACTTATGATGGAGTTGATTGACTAGCTCTGTAGTGAAGAAAACGATGTGCCATCACCAACAGTATTTCTCCTATTATTCCTGTAGCCACGGGAATGGCAGTTTTTGTCTTATTCTGCCTTAGAGAAGAGTTTGCATTCTGATTGTAGTAAACAACTTGATACCATTCCCCCATGATACTCATTTCTCTTTGTATAATTTTTTTCCTTCAAGCTGCTCTATCTCTTGGACATAGTGAAAAATGGAATCAGAAAACAGAACCTCAGATTCACTTACACCTTGACTCTCTTTATTGCCAAAACTGCCTTGCAGATTCTGAAACCAGGTATTACCGATTCACTTGTGTTTGGAGTAGAAATTAAAAATGAAGTCTGATCAGAATGGCTCGTGACTATGTGAATTAGTGTTCAGGTTTGTGATTTTAGAGTTGCTTAGCAAGGGTCCTGAGTGCTAGGCCTGAAAAGCAGTAGGGCTTTAAGTAACAAAAATATGATTCATGGGCCTGATGGATATTGCATTACTTCTCCACTTCCCTCCCCTTGTGATCACTGATAGCAGGTGGCATCAAACTTTGTGGGAGTGGGGTGTTTGGCCTATCATGGTAGCATTTTCCCCCTTTGAGAACCTGTGGTTCAGGGGTGGTGATCTGTCGCATCAAGGCCACATGTGAAAGTGACTCCAAAAGTGAAGCTTGGATTCAGTCAAAGGGCTGCACTTGAGGACCTAGAGGACTACGTGTGGCCTCGAGGCTGCAGGCTCCCCACCTCTGCTGTGGGGAGATAGTCGAAGATGTTTGTGATATTTTAGAACTTGACCTGAGAGATCATTTAAGTCAGTTCTCACTTTAGAGGTGAGAAAACTGTGGCCCAGAAAGGGTAGAGAATTACTTGTGCAAGGTTATAAGACTATATAATCAAGTTTTTTGATTTCCCAGTATTCTTTATAGTAGAACATGCATCCCAGCAGAGGAAGTTCTAGAAGGAAAAAAATATGTGGTAGATTTTTAACTTTTTGTGGAAAGTAGGGGAGAGTATATTATAAAATTTTTTATTGTTGCAAAATGACCTCTAAGTGAAAACCTCTAAGCCCATAATAACAGCTAGCATTTAAGATAGAGCTTTAAGATTTACATATGTTATTTCTTGATCCTCTTGACAACCTTGAGGTAAATGTTTTTACTACCCCATTTTACAGATGAAAAAACTAGGCTGAGAAAGGTTATATAACTTAACCTCACCCAGCTAGTAACCATTTGAGACAGAATTTGAACTCAGGTCTTGTTAATTTCAAATCCAGGATCTATCCACAACATCTTCTAACTGCCTGCTTGTGGGAGAAAAAAACACTTCACTCTGTTTTAGCTAAAACAATGAAGCATAATTTTTAAGTTTATAAGGATTTCAATTTTTAGAGAGTCTGACTGAATTCCTTCTGCTAATCAGAAAATCCCTCTTCCCTGAACAATTTCAAATTCATAGTAATTATAATCTTGAAATAAAAAGTGAAGAAATTCTGTAGCAAGATACAACAAAAGTGCGTAATTTTCACTTAGAAGTTGGAATTATTCACCAAAAGAAACAATTAATGTTGAAATACTAATGGGGGTGAGGGGTGGGGCAAGAGCTGCATTCCTGAAAGTTTTGCTTCTTTTCGTCTGGTAAACAAAAAGGACAGTTCTTCTCTTGGTTTGATGAACAAAAGGACTTTCCCTCTCCCGTTGGGGAGTGGGGGCTTGAGGTGGATTAAGTACACTACCTAATTTACTTTAGGCATTAATTCAGACTTGAATCCGACTTGGAACTTCTGGAAGGAGGAATAGATAATGAACCTTTATTAGACACTTGTAAGCTGCATGAAGAGCTTGGATTATACATGTGTGCAAACGAGAGAGTCCCTCCACTCGAGTAGCAGTCAGATGCAGGTGGGGGTGCTTGAAAGCAGGTGGGAGGATGATTATAAGGAGAAGACTTCCTACTCTGGGGGCAGGTCTGCTGCTGAGTAGGTGGAGAAGGGGAGAGAGGGAGGAGTGTAGTAGCTTGTGATCTAAAAGGAGCTTTGGACGGGGGAGGGCCGATGGAAACTGGAGGCAATGAGCCCTGGAATCCAGAAGACTTAGGTTCACATTCTACTTAGATATTTATGTGTCCCATGATCCTGGACAAATCACTTGACCCCTCTGAGTTTTGGTTTCCTCATCTATAAAATTGAGATAATCATATTATCCACTTCATTGCATTATGGTAAGATGAAATGGAACACTGCGTGTAAAGTACTTGCCAGGCTTTAAAGCACCTGTTAAGTGTGAGGTATTATTACTGTTATTTGGAAATTTTAAAGCATTATAAAGGCAGCATTATTATGTCATATCTGCCTTTATGCTTATGGTGAGAGATTAGTGCAACAAAAGATAAAATTATGTTTCTGGTAAGGCATGGTATAAGCCACTTAGGTTTCCTTAGCCAAGAATCTTTCTGCCTGTAACAGTGAAGGATCAGGCTTGAGGTCATGAATGAGTCTGTTGAGGATGTAAAGTTAAGTTGTCTTATGTCTGGCATTTTATTAACTAGAAATCTTTGTGCAACATTTCTGAACTTAGGAGAAAAGGAGATAATATATTAAAGCACTATGAAAATTTGAAGGATATAGAGGCACCTTTATGCCCTAAAATATCTGTATCAGAAGAGGATTACATTAGGTACTATTTATCATTAACTGTGTTCTTTTGCAGTTTAATTTTTTGAAATGTAATTAATTTATGTTATGCAGAAAATTCCACTTCCTAATTATGGCAGAAAACAAGAAAAACTTATCATGTGTGACTATTGGGACTTAACATTTTAAATAACTGCTTGAATTTGTTTCCAGAGGAGCACATGTACATGAAGATAAACAAATTCCTTTTGTCACATCAGGACTTATACTTGAACAAAGTGCCAGGATTCTATAACTTTTTCTACAGCTCTGACTTAGAGGTAAGTCAGTTCAACAAATAATATTTAAGCACCTACTATGGGCATACTTGAGCTAGCTAGCTGGCTCAGTGGGTAGACTGCTGGGCCTGGAGTCAGGAAGAATCGAATTAAAATCTAGCTTCAGACACTTACCAGTTGTGTGACCCTTGTCAAGTCACTTAACCTCTGTTTGCGTTAAATCACTGGAGAAGGAAATGGCAAACCCATCCAGGACCTTTGCCGAGAAAACTTCGTGGGTGGTATGTATCGTCCACAGGGTCACAAAGAGTCAGACACAATGGAACAGCAACAATGGAGATATGAAATGTTTCTGGACTGTCTTGGGCTTCTGACCATTGCAATGTTGAAAATAAGAGTTAAGAGATGTTCGAATCTACAAGTACTTTGATACTGGAATTTTCTCTTTTTAGTTTTAAAGTAGGACCAAAAAGCCTCGAAAATTCTTTCTTTAATTCTGAAGGCCTGATTTTTTAAAACTATTCTGAAGCTTAGATTTTTAGCAGGTGTCTGATGAAAGTTCCTGAGTTAAATATAAACTAGGCTTGCATAGTAGTTGCCATTTTGCCTTTTGGCTTAACCCAGTCAAGGTTTGACTACCAAGTCAGTCCTTGTTCTGACCTGAAGGAATGGAATCTAAAATGAGATGGACAAGGGCTGGACTATATTTTGTTTTGTTATTGTAATCCTAGCCCCTATAACCGGGCTCAAAAATCCCACCTACATTGGGTTTAAAGATAAGGAATGAACCTTTGGTTTCATTGGTATGGGGAAACTCCCAGGGAGAAAATTTCCTTTTACCAAAGCTTATCAGCAATTCCTCTAGAATTTATGGGATTAGAAAGTTGCCCAGTGCAGTTAAGATGCCAAGTGACTAAGTCTTCCTGACTTTATGGTTGCCTCTCTATCCACTGTGCCACACTAACTCTCCCTGAAAGAAAATAAATACCTAAAATCAGAAGTCAGTGCAGTTATTGAGGTCTGTGTTGCATTGGTGACTTCTCATAAATAGCATTCTTTGACCAGATGAACAACATACACAGATTGGCCCTCATCTGCAGAGTCCTGGTGGGCACCAATGCATCAGGTGACTTGGCCAGGGCTCGCATAGCCAGGGTGTGTCAGAAGGGAGACTGGAACCCAGACCTTTTTGACCTGGAGGCCACCTCTGTATCCTGCTCCACACTGCTTTGTGCTACACACCATTGTACATAAAAAGATAACTAAGAGGAAAAAGACCTATACATAACTGAATAGCCAGGAATCATCCCAGAAAACAGATAATGTGGCATAAGCCATCTCTTCTCAGCAGAGAGACTGGGGGCCACTAAGACAGGCAGAATGTCATCTCCACTGTCAGGTGTTACTTCCACTTGCTTTTGCTTTACAGACTTGCTTTTTAAGAGGGAGGATTAAATTCTGGTGTTTTGGAGAAGGGACAAAAATGACAGTGATTTAAAAACAAAAGGCATCCAAAAAGCTAAGACATTTTAAAAATCTAATTTAAAGTTTTGCCGTAGATAACATGTTCCTTTTTTGCTTGGATTACAGTATAGAATAGAACAGGAGTGGATATTTGAACTTCTGAGGCAAGGAATTCGAGACACACACTGCTATGATTTGTATTCCTCTCAGAGGATTTTCCATGTCATCCTGTCTTTCTTCAACAGCCCATTGTGCGATGAAACAATGCAGGTAAGGTGTATTTCCAAAAGCTTATTTGAGAAAGAAAAGTATGTGTACATTCTCATGTTCATCATCTGAAAGCCAGGACTGTGCCTTCTAATCCCAACCTCGCTGCAAATACTTCCCTGGTTTACTACTGTGACCTTTCATTGGTTTTTAGTGTGGGGAAATAAGATATTTATAATGCCTTCTTTATTACAGTCAGGTTTTTTTAGGAGATATAGTGCAGTTTGTGTTCAGTATTTGCTTTCTGCCCACTTCTAAAAATGTATTCTCAAAAAACATTTTGTACTGCTTGTTCCTTTATGCCGTTACCCTTCCATTATAAGGTCCTTTTATTTCCCCCAAGAGGGAAGACATATTTAGTCATCTTATTCTTTTTGAGACTAAATAGTGAAAAGATAAATTATGCCATCTAAGGAGATAAGTAAGCCTCTTGCTTTAGGAACCCTCAATCCACTTAGCTCTGGTTTAGCATATGGAGGTTGTATGTAACCAAATGAGACTCTAGAAAACAAAGAGAGTTTGTGTATCCCAAAATGACAAACTGACTTGGAAATATTAACATGAACATCAAAAGATGTTCATTTTTCCCCCCCAGAATTCAATCTAGATTTATGTGTGTTCTAAAGAGCAACAGACAGTTGGAAGAAATAAATATGACAGAATTCTTGTACTCTCTAGTGTTTGTTCACTTCTAGCATAAATTTGTAAACATTTTGAAATATGGTCCCATGACCTTTGTTTTGGTTTCTAAAATGATACTAGGTTTGGATAAGTACGAGTGACGAGTGAGTAGAGACTAAAGGAGCATTGTTTGGTTTTTTTGTTTGTTTGTTTGTTTGTTTTTTGCCTTTTGGAGGGCAATTGGGGTTAAGTAACTTGCCCAAGGTTACACGGCTAGTTTTTTGTGTGTGTGGGTGGGTGTTAAGTGTCTGAGGCCAGAACCGAAGTAGGGTCCTCCTGACTCCAGGGCCGGCGCTTTACTCACTGTGCTACCTAGCCACCCCTAAAGGAGCATTGTTAACAGAAGTAAGGAATAGAATATTTTTATACAGACTTAGTTCACTTAGATTTTTTTATATAAGTGTTCCTAAGCTCCCATACATCTAGGGATTCTAAAACTCTCAAATAGTATATACAGGTTAAGAAACAGAGGCATAGAGAAGGAAAACGGACCCTCCTGGTTAACTTGGTAGCAGATCAGTAAACATAATCCTGAACTCTGTACTAATCAGGTACTTGATTTTGTTGGGTTTTTAATTTTATGTGTGCTAATTCCTGATGATGGACTGTTTTTCATTTTGTCTTTGTATCTTTGGTGCCCACACAGTGCCTTGTACATAGTAGGCATATAATGAATGATTGTTGGATTGGACTAGAGTGTATCAACGTAAGTGGCAATTTAGAACTGAGACCCAGTGATTAAAAATTAAAATTTGTGTGGTACAATGTGATATTCTTCATTACAGATATTTTGTTTTCCATAAACATCTAATACCTATAGCACACTTTTTAAAAGTTTATCATTTAAACAAAGCCTTTTTTTTCCTATGGAGGAGTTACTTTTATCTTTTTGGTTTTTTTGTTTTCAGAACTGGATTCTAGAAATCCTTCAGAATGCTGCCCATATTACAAAAGCTGCCTTTGAAATTGTGCAGGAACATAGTGTTTTAACTTGGATTTTGCATATTCTTGGGAAAAAGTGAGTACCTCTTCCCTTTACTGTGTGTTTGTTCATATTAGGAGAAGACATTGATGGCTCATCTACTTTCATTAGCGTTGAGTAGAATTTTCACAGATTCAGAGTTGGAGTGACCTCAAAGACTAAAGTCCAACCCATTTCTCAATGGAAATCCCTTATACAATATCTCTCCCCAGTGATAAACCAGCCATTCATCAAAAATAAATGAATGAGTGAAGTCATTGAAACACCAAGTTCCATTGAATCCATGACACCACTTAATATTACTGAAATAATGTCTTTCTAATTTTTAAAATGTTCTTTGGGTTTCCCATTTGTGCCAATGACTCAAGTGTCAGCCTTGACTCATCAGCCAGCTCCATAAGAGATTCTTTAGTTTCCTTTACGTGTGCAGTGTCCTGTTCTGGAAGATGATTCACCAATTTAAAGTTTCAAGATAATAGGTCCTTGGATGTCAGCTTTTATGTTACCAAAAAGTATTGAGTTTGGGTTTGGAACAACACAGTCATTCCTTAATTACAATAGGAAAGAAGCACATTTGACCTTTTCAAAAATTCACATTCAAATTTACCTTCAAGACTGACCTTCAAACATGATACCTGAACAACATTATCTACTGACAGTTATTCAGAATATAAATGGCCAGTGGGGAGCCCCCAGTGAGGAGATAACACAGAAACCATCTTTAATACTAAATGGAGAACAACCAGGATGGCAGAATAGGAGGGAATGGTGCTCTCCCGCCACTGCATGACTTCACTCTGCACATCAAAGGGCTCAGAGCTAATCACTGGAGAAGTGGGGATCTGAGACTGCCCCCCAATGAAGAGCGGGTCTTTTGTGCAATCACTTGACTCCTCAAGAATGAATAAGCAAAAAACTAATATTATCACTAGCATTTGTATACTGCTCGGGGGTTTGCAAAGCCCTCATTTGATCCTTACAACAATCCTGGGATGTGGTGGTTGTTATTATTATTATCCCCATTTTGCTTTTCAGTAAACTGGGGCAAATAGAAGTTAAATGACTTAGTAAATATCTGAGGCTGAATTTGAGCTCAGGTCTTCCTGAATCCAGACCCAGTTCTCTGTCCACAGCAGCACCCAACTCTTAAGTCCAGTGTTACACAAACTTAGCAAAAATAGAAGAAGAGATCCTACCAAATTCTTTCTATGAGTTTTGATAATTATATCAGAGAGAGACAAAAAGCAGGAAAGAAAATTATAGACCAACATCTCTAGTGCACATTAATGCAACATTTTATATACATATATGTATATATACATGCATATTCATGTATGTACACATATATACATGCAAACATATATATAGATCTATATCTGGCTATAGATAGGTAGGTAGATAGACAGACCATGAGCCAGCATTACATGTGATGTAAATAAACCAGAGTCCTTTCCAGTAAGATAAGGGATGAGGCAAAATTGTTCATTGTCATTCTTGTTCTAGAAGGGCCAATGATAGCAATAAGATAAAAAGAAGAAATTGAGGAAAGAAACAAAGGCAAAGAACAAACAAAGCTATTGATTTTTGCAAATTATGTGATTCTTAGAGAATCAATTAAAAATTTGATTGAAACAATAACTTTCACAAAGTTACAGGGTATAAAATTAAGCCACGTAAATTATCAGCTCATTTGTAAAATAAGAAGTTTGGACTAGATGGTCTCTGAGGCTTATTTATATATCCAATGAGCTTATTTTATTTCAGTAGATCTGTGATCTCATTGATGTGGGCATTCTGTCAGTTGATCATCTACTCTCGTGTAGCAGACAGAACACTTCGATTTTGTCTTTTGGGGAGGAGATTAATAAAAATTCATTAACAGGCAGCAATGAGAAATAGACTGGCAGTGACAAATGCCCAAATGGTCTACACAGAACAGTATGTCATCTTTAATGTACACTAAGTTTGCTTGATATTACAAAAAAGAGAAGAACAATTCTGGGAGTACAAGAACTGGGAGAGATGGATGAACAGTGTAGCAAACCTTTCAGGATATTCAATGACCTACTTTAGATTTTATGAAATACTCCCTAGTCAGCAATATCATTTTTTCCTTACTAAAAAATAGCATTGTTGGGGCGACTGGGTGACACAGTGAATAGAGCACCGGCCCTGGAGTCAGGAGGACCTGAGTTCAAATCCAGCCTCAGACATTTAACACTTACTAGCCATGTGACCCTGGGCAAGTCACTTAACCCCAATTGCCCTGCCCTCCCCCCTCAAAAAAGAAAATAGAATTATCTACCAGTTCTACACTAGGAAAGGTGGTGATCAAGTGCTGGATTAGAGTCAAAGGATGAAGCTTTCAATCCATTTACCTTCTCTGGGTCTTAACTGAGAAATAAAAGGATAAACAAGGTCATCTTTAAGGTGCCTCCCAGCTCTAGGTCTCCAATTGTTGGAAAGTGAGAATAGTTTAAAAGATTATATATCCAAGCACTGACTCTGGGTCGTACCCTGGAAATCTTTCTTTTCTATTATGCAATAAGGACAGCAGAGTCTTTTGCACTGTGGGGTTCCTGAATATTTGAGAAGCAGAAAAATTACAGAATTTTAGATTTAGGGCTCTGCATCCATCTAGTCCCACCCTCTTATAGGTGAGGAATCTGAGGTCCAGAGAGGTCAGGGGACTTGTTAAGAGTCATGCATGTAGTAAGTGGCAAAGTGCTATTTGAACAGATGTCTTCTGACTCGGTATTTTCTACTGTACCGTGCTGCCTGTTCAGAAGGGAAAAACAAAGATGTTCAAACATCATGCAGATATATTGGTGGTGCACATTTCAAAAATGTTTGCGAAAGTCTTTTGAAAACTCTGCTATACGAATATAGGGTGGTATTATTGCTATTTTTATAATAAACACCATGTGGTATAATAAATTGCAAAGACATAAGGGGCTGCTCTAGGGATATAGGTAACTTGTCAGGAAAGATGTTACATTTATCTTTAGAATATACTGAAACTGAAAAGTGAGAATTTATTTGGGACATATCACTTTAATAAAACAGAAACTGTTTTTTATAACTTATGTACCATATTGATCATGTTTTCAACTTCAAACATTTCCAGCACAACATTGATGAATATTTTCCAAATTTTTCAGTTTCATTTCTTTGATAAGAAACATTTTACTATATCAGTATATGTATTTCATAAGGTTAATTTAAAATCATTTTCTTGGTGTTTTTAAAAAAACAGTATACAACTAAATAAATGAATAAACAGGCCCATCAGTGCAACAGATTAAGTATGTATCATACTGAAAGTAAATGAATCTAGTAGCTCTAGTATTAGATATAGCTAAAGACCTGTACTACTGGGGGCCAATGTGTGAATTTGTTTTCTGTGCTTATTTGTTACATGGTTTTTGTATTTCTAAACACAAAATACTGATATTAAATGATCTAGAGTTGATTTGTTATGTTTGCTCTTATATGGTGCTTTCTTTATTTTTGGCTTTTAATTGAGACAGTCTGATAAGAAATCTTGTATGAGAAATCAGAAACAAACTATCAGTAACAGAACCTTTATCTAGATCTCAAGAGGTTTTTTTTTTTTTGCCTTTTGGAGGGCAATTGGGGTTAAATAACTTGTCCAAGGTACACAGCTAGTTTTTTTTTTTGTATGGGTGTTAAGAGTCTGAGGCTGGAATCGAACTCAGGTCCTCCTGACTCAAGGGCCAGAGCATTACTCACTGCACCACCTAGCCTTCCCAATCTCAAGAGTTTTGTTTTTTTTTTTTAAAGCAATTGGGGTTAAGTAACTTGCTCGAGGTTACACGGGTGCTAAGTATCTGAGCCTGGATTCGATCCCTAGGGCATTCCGACACTGGGGCCAGTGCTCTTACTCACTGTGCTACCTGGCCGCCCCTTCAAGAGTTTTTAAAAGTATTTTTCGTATAATTTTTGAAGAAAGAAATGTTGCCCAGTTGTGAACCTATGGTCCCAAGTCTAGTGTATTACTTTATAGATCATCCTGGGAGCTCTTTTAGATTTGTGGATAGCATAAATTAAACTGCTTCACTTACCTGTATTAGAAAATAGCTTAGTTGGGTTTTTTGAAGCCTAATTCAGTAGTCCTTTATTTTAGTCGATTGATTTAGTTGGAAAGGCAGCAATTTTGAAAGAATACTGAGAGGTGTCTATCTTTGGTTGTAGGTTTTTGGAAAACCAGATCTTATCCAACATTATATCCTTGCTGCATACTCTATGGGTATCCAACTTGGGGAACAAAAGAGTGGAGACACAGGATGACCATCCCTGTGAACTTGTGGCTGCACAGTCATCAAAGCTTCTTCCTCTACAATTTGTCAATGAATTCCTCTATGTTTTGGTTGTGTTGGTGAAATATCTTCAGTAAGTGTCCCCACACTGTGTATTTGGGACTGTCCTGCTAATGAGCGTGTCAACTCAGAAAAAATTACATCTCCTTGCCTTCATTTTCTTCCCTTACGTAGTAGACACTGGGTCTGTGAGAACTTAAAGTACTTTGTAAAATGTTTTAGGTCAGACCAGTGACCCATCCAGCTTAGGGTGCTGTCTACGCCAGGGATACCAAGAAATAGTTTGTAAATGGGTAGAGTTGTCTGCCAAAATTCCAGTCAAATAAAGTTAAGGATGTATCATAAACTTTATTATCATCCCTTAATAACCAGTTAAGGATTAGTCATGTATGGCTTTGTTTAAAGCCTCAAATCCATCTGTATTTTTAGTCTGAAGTAGTACTTAAGCTTTTGTTTTATTTCAAATAGTTCATCCTCACTAGACACTCATAAGATGAGAAGAAAAACATTAATTATTATTCAGTCACTGTTTTTGTTTGACAAAAGAACTTAAGACCTAGAATTTGTGACTTAACTAAGTAACACATATCATAATAGTAAGTTGATCACAAAACCCTGACAGATCTCTTGAAAATATTAAGAACAGGTTATTCATAATTTAAGTTGCTAAGTAGCCATCTTACTTAGGGTAGGTAAAGACTGGAAAAAGCATCATTGGCCAAGGGAACTGACTTAGTTCTATAAATATTTGGATATATAATTTTTTTACTTTTAAAAACAAAAGTTTTTGTGTTATATGGATATTTGAGGTTGCATGTAGAGTTAAGAAAGCTATGTTTGTCCATGGTCAACAGAATCTTGTCAGTTTTCTGCTGTGTTTGATCATAACTTAAAAGTTTAGAGATACATTGAAAACTTTGATGGCTTTCCAGAAAGAGCAGTAGGGTACAGTAGTGGAGGCCACTGTGTTACTGGTTTTTATTTAGAAATTAAATTCATATCTATTGTTCAGTATTTCCTATCTTTAGGAGTCTATGGTAGCTCATGTAGGCAAAAGATAACTAGTGTTATTTGAATAGAAATCCATGTGAGCTGCAAGAGTATTGAAGTCCTGCAAGGTTTTTTCTGCCAGTGTCTTTCAAGATTTCTTGGCATAGCTTGTGTCTGTTTTGTACTGCTAGGATACTAAACCTAGAGAGGAAAATCTTTTGAGTAAGTTTCTGTCGTTTTTTGATCCTTGTATAGGCCCACCTTGGATTCTGTCCAGATCACTCACTTTTTTAGTACTTTAAGCTCTGTGCTGAGGTACCGAAAAACTGTTTTAGAAGCCTTCAAGGACATGGACCGACTAACTGTGAATGAACACGTGTTTTCTACCAAGGAAGTCCTCATGCTCTTGCATAAGTGGAGCATAATTATGGGAGATGTTAAGCTCCAAGAAGACCTGAAAACAGTGATTGAAAAATACCAAGTCAAGGAATTAATGAGTAAGTTTTAAAGTTGATATCTGTTTATGTAACAGTGTCATTTCATCCATACTAGGGAATCTAATTCCGCTACAGTCTTTTCTAACCAAACACTTAACATGTATTTCTTCTATGTCCTAGAGAGCAAGCAGCAGGAAAGGGTTCAAGTTACAGGCCTGTGCCTCAAGTGAAACACTGTTGTTCTTCTCTTTCAGCTTTTTCTCTATGTCCTTTGCTACCCAAAACCCCCTGGACTGAACTTTCTTATTCAAGGTAGTACTTGGGGTGTCTCAGTTTCATTTAGCATGACAGAGGAAAACTCCATGGTTAGGAGGATTCTTTCCTATACTTTTATCTTTTTGTTTTAATTTTGCATAAACTTTTTAATTTTTTGAATTAAAAAAAAATTTGAACTTAGTATTAAATACCATATACATTTTGGACCAGAAGGAACAGATTATACATAAAGTCTTACATATATACTTCCCATGCCTTTTCATTTAGGATCATTCGTTTAAAGTGAGATAGAACCTGAGAGTTAATATAATCCAGACTTCTTGTTTGGATCAGGAGACTGATGCTCAGAGGGAAGTGATTTGCCTGAGATCACATAACTAGGAAATGACAGACTAAAATTCGAATCCAGGTCCTCTAACTCTAAACCTCATGTCTTGCTATACCAGTTTGTTTCATTTGCCCCCTAGAGCAGGAAGGGAAACAGGTTATACAGAGCTAGGTTGTTTTTAGAGTGTTGTAAGACTACCATTCCATCAATGTAGCTACTTTTTTTACACTTTCCTATAATTATTCTTTATATATGTGATACTCTGTACTATTTGTTATACCAACCTAAGTTTTTTTTCCACCTTCCCTTGGCTTGTTTTGGTCCTTGTCCTGAAAAGCCCTTATTTGCCCCACCCCTGTCCTCCAAACTTTTCCTTTCAAATCCTACCCATTCTTCTGTGGCCCATCTCATCTCATCCCAGATACCCATACATCTGCCCTGATCCCATCTCCTTGCCATACATAATATCCTTTCTGAATTCCCAAAGCATTACATACCTCCTTCATTGAACTTAAATATTCTTTCTTGCCTGTTTTTTTATGTATTATGTCTCCTTCATGGGACTGTAAGCTCCATGAAAGTGGAGACTGTGTCTTACTAATCCTTCACAGTACCTTGCAACTACCGAGAGCTCAATAAATATGTCTAATAAGTGAGAACAAGTACTTAGTTACATTCATATGACCTAAGATATTTTTTTCTTTGTGTGACAGAAATTATTAAAGATAGGAACAAACCCCCTGCACCAGCTCGATCTAAAACTCAGCGTAAAAAGAAGATGGAGATGGATCCAGAAGAGACAGCTGATCCAGAGTTAAAGGCTTCCAGCCTGAAGAAGTGCAGAGATCTTCTGAGGTCCATCTTGACCCACTGGGAGCCCGTATTCCCTCTAGCAGAGACAGAGCCAAAGCAAGGGCAGGTCCACTTAGCTCCTCGCCCTGAGAGTGACACAGTGGGTCTCGTGGGTGTCACTGCCATTCTGGTGGCCAGATGGGGGATCAGCTCTCTGACTGACCCAGTCCTGGATGTCCAGGGTGTTCCAGAGGTCCTCAGGTGGTTTAAAAGCAGCATTTTGCCCCACCACATGGTTGTCACAGAACTTCTCAGAGATGTTATGTGGAGAAATAGCATCTTTAAGCTGTATAGCCAGCTTTCCAGTGCTAGAGAACTGAAAACACCCACTCAGAGCATCCTCTGCCTCTTCAGTACAATTATGCTTCACTTGATGGCATCCCAGGGTCCAATTGAGAACTCTTTTCATGAAGTACTAGAAACAATTGCTCTTTCTTCTACAGATGAAGAAAACAAAATGAAACAAGGTAAGATGCATTTGTTCATTTAAGCAATCAGCAGACAAGCATTTAGTGAAGCCCCTGCTACGTGCTAGGCACCCTGCGAAGTGCTAGGTGTGCAAAGACAAGAGCAAAGAGTTACTTTAGGAGTTAACCTATTGAGGAAGACAGCATGTACACCTAGCATGTGCAAAACAGACAGGAAGGAAGCAAGCATTTATTAAATGCCTACTATGTGCCAGCCACTGTACTAAATGCTTTACAGTTATCTTACTTGATCCTCACAACAGCCCTGGAAGGTAGATGCTGTTATCTCTTATTTACAGTTGAGGAAACTAAGGCAGATAGAGGCTAAGGAACTGACCCAGGGTCATACAACTAATGTCAGGTCAGATTTGAACTTGGATCTTCCTGATTTCAGGCCCAGTGTCATATTCATTGTGCCACCTAAATGCAGAATAGTTTAGGGAGGAAGGGTACTATACCACCCAAAGGCACCAGCAAAGGCTTCATGTAGAAGAAGGTGGTGCCTGAGCTAAGAGGAAATAAAGGCATTTTATGCAACAGAGGTGGGGGCAGGGTGCAGTGAGGGTAGGGGAAGAAGAATGCATGAGGCTAGCCTGGGCTAGTTGGGATGCCATGTGTGAGGAATAGCAAGGAAGTGAGTTTGGGCAGAGTACAGGAAAGGAGTAATATATAATAAGACTGGAAAGGAAGGGTGGAGCCAGGTTCTAAAGGGCTTTAAAATCAGAGGAGGAGTTTGTACTTTGTCCTAGAGGCAATAGGGAGCCACTAAAATTGATTGAGTAAGGGAGTGACATGGCCAGATCTGTGCTTAAGAAAAATCAGTTTGGCAGCTCTATAGAGGATGCACAGAACAGGAAGAGACACCAATTTGGAGGCCATTTCCATATACTTAAGAGGTAATAAGGTCTCAGATTGAAGTGGTGACTGTGTGAGTAGAGAGGAGTATGAGAGAAGGGAGTGAGGAGACACACAAGATGTTGTAAGGGCAGAAATGGTGAGATCTGGTTACTGATTGGATATATGGAAGGGGGGCGGTTGAGGTTGACTTGGTAAACTTTGGTGGGAATAATAATGATGCCTTTTGAAATAGGGAAATAGATAAGTTCAGGAAAGGGGATGTTTGGAGACTAGATAATGAATTCTGTTTTATACATGTTGCATTTAGGTGGCTGGGGAACATCCACTTTTAAATGTTCAATAGGCGATTGGTGATTTGGGACTGGAGCTCAAGAGAGACTGGGGCTGGATATATAGTGCTGGGAATCATCTGTGTAGAGGTGATATTTAAGCTCTTGGGAGCTGCTTATATCGAATTGAGAGTATAGAAAGAGAAGACAGCCTAAGACTGAGCCTTAGGGTATATCCTATCCAAGGGGGTGATACAGATAATGAGCCAGCAAGGGAAACTGAGGAGAAGCTATCAGACAGGTAGGAGGAGAGCCGGGAGAAGGTAGTGATTAAAAAACAACCAAACAAACCCAGAGGAAAGAGTATTGGAGGTAGATTGGTGTCAGCAGTGTTGAGTGTAGAAGATGAAAGCCAGATTGGAGAGGATTGAGAAGTGAATGAGAAGAGAGCAAGTGAAGGTAAAGTGTAGACAGATTTTTCTAGGAGTTTGACTGAGAATGGAAGAAAAGATAGAAAATCATAACTTGAGGGAGGGGGCGGCCAGGTAGCACAGCGAGTAAGAGCACCAGCTCCAGTGTTGGAATGACCTGGAGATCGAATCCCGGGCTCAGACACTTAGCACCCACCCAGAAACACCTGGCTGTGTAACCTTGAGCAAGTTACTTAACCCCAATTGCTTAGGGGCGGCCAGGTGGCTCAGCGAGTAAAAGCACCAGCTCCAGTGTCGGGATGACCTGGATCAAATCTGGGCTCAGATACTCAGCACCACACCCAGAAATAACCGGCTGTGTAACCTTGAGCAAGTTACTTAACCCCGATTGCTTTAAAAAAAATAATAACTTGAGGGAGGATGTCAGGGTATAGTAATTATTTTTAAGGATGGGGAAGAATTGGGCATGTTTGTGGGCAGCAGGATCAGAACCAGTAGAAAGGGAAAAATGAAAGATTAGTGAAGGTAATTGAGGGGACAATCTACTGGAGAAGATAGAGGATGGAATAAAGGTGTTGACCTTGTTGATGAGAAGGGCCACCTCACTACCAGAGACTAGAATAAAGGAGTAAAGAAAGGATGATGTCAGGAGGCTTTGAGATAAAGTGAAGGAGAGAAGGGGGAGCTCAGGGTTAAGCTCTTTTTTCAGTAAAATATGAATCAAAAGTCCTGAGCTGAAAGTGTTGGGTCAAGGAAAACATGGGAAGCTTGAGAAGAGTTCATGTTTAGGTAAAATTTTCTAGTGAACCCAGTCATCTGGATTGGTTGACTTCCAGTACCACTCATCCGCACCTGAACAGGCTTGGAGTGGGTGGAGGGTAGTAGCAGTACTGAGCTGGGATTTGACAAGGCATTAACAGTAATAGGACAGGGACAGGGCTTCCACTGTAGAGGACTGTAGAGCTGGGGGGGGGGGGGGGGGGTGTCAAGACTGGGAGGAAGAGAGAAAAATGAAGTCAAGGCAGGACTAATGACTCGAGAGACAGCTAAGGGGTAGAGGAAGTGAGAGGTCACCATGAAGAAGGAGGGTATATCATAGGGAGAGATGAAATGGAAAAAAGTGCCAGGGTTTTGATTACGGAATTGGAATGCCTTTGAATGGTGAGGAAATCTGTGGTGTGGCCATTCCTCTGTATCTCTGGGTTAGAATAAAAGAGTAGGTCACATGACTTGAGGAACTTGGGGATTTGGGAGGTCTAGGTATTTGAGGAAGCAAATAGGTGCCTTTTAAAGCATAGAGCTGCAGCTGGGAACAGCCTCAGAGGCCAGCTCTAAGCCTCTTATTTTACAAACCAGGAAACTGAGGCCCAGGGAGTTCATGTCAGCAGGTGTTTATTAAGTGTCTCCTATGTTCCAGGCACTGTGCTGAATGCTAGGGATACAAAAACAGGCCTGTCCTCAAGGAGTTCACAAGCTCATAGAGGAAACAATGCAGACAGCTATGTACAGACAAGATACATGTATATGCATATACATGACTAAAGGGATTAGCATTGGGAGGATTGGGAAAGGTTTCTTGTAAAAGATGGTATTTTATCCAGGACTTGAAGAAACCCAGAACAAGGTGATAGGGAAGTAGGAGATTCGAGGCATAAAGGACAGCCAATGTCCAGAGTCAGGGATAGGAGTGTCTTGGTTGAGGAGGCCAGAGTTACTGGCTGGTGGAGTAGTACATGGAGGGGGGTGAGAAGTAAGACAGAAGTGGGGCTGGGTTAGGAAGGGCTTTAACAGCCCAACAGAATTTTTTGTTTTATCCTGAATGTAACAAATGACTTGCCATAGATAGTGAGGAGGCAGGCTGCTTGGGGATGGGGGATGGGGGCAGTTGGAGGAGAGAGAAAGATACAAGTCAGGCACAGTCCCTGTCATCATAGAGCTTACAATCCAGTAAGAAGAATACGCAGTGAACTAAAATACAAATAACCTTGTGAATCTAGGGGATAGGAAGGAGAAAAGAGCCATAAATGTAGATCAAACAGAAGAAAGAAGGGTGGTAGTATCAGGGAAACGAAAGCAGAGGCATTTCAGGATTGGTCAGTAGTGTCAGATACTGCAGAAAATTGAGCAAGGATAAGAACTAAGAAGAGGCCATTGGGTTTGGGTTTGGTACGAAGGAGGTGATTGAGAACCTTTGGGCATGTGGTTTCTGTGTAGTGCTCACAGGTTATAGAATTTAGAGCTGGAAACAATCTTAGAGCTCTGGTCCAACCCTCTCCTTTTATAGATAAGGAAACAGACCAGAGAAGCCAACTGACATGTCCAAGATCAGAGAGACAGTGAATAGCAGAACTGGGATTCAAACCTGGGTCTTTTGACGCTAAATCCAGTATTCTTTCCACTACAACACAAGTAGTAGAAGCAGGAGCCAGACTGTCCACCCTCATCCTAGCACAGGAATTGATTTAAGTAGAAACATGGCCAGATACAGTGGTGTACAAATGAACTGGGACAAAGTAAAACAATTAAATTTATTGACTTCTACAATCAGTTTACATTTTAAATATTTGAAAAGCTTTTCATGTGAAATATAACACTCTTGGCAGCAGTCCCTTGTCTTATACAACTTGGCATTGAATTCACAAAATTTTTATGTATTTTTTTTAATTCATTATGAAACTACACCTTTACCACATTGTGTGTAAGTATACATTTTTAAGGAACAGCAAGTTTTTTCTCTCCCTTTTCTTCCAATCTAAGGAGGCCTAATGCCAGGAATCGCTAACCAGCCTTCCAGCTACTAGTTCTCTCTAAAGATCTTTGCTTGTTTTCTGAGAATTAGAGTTTTATGTGGCATTAGTTTGCTAGCTCTTGATGTTTTTTGTTTTGTACAGACCTTTTTACTTTGGTACAACTGATCCTTTTTAACATTGTTGGTTTGAATGATTCTGGGAACTTTTGACTTCCCCATGCCAACAGCAACTGAAATATTTCTTAATAGTTATTGAAACCTACTTTTTTAAGAGTTACAACTTTTCAACATTTCCTTGGAGTTAATAATGTCCACTCTTAAAAACCACAGAATAAAAACACAGCAAAACAAAACAATGAATCATGCATTTGTGCCCTGAAATCCAGCACTCAGCCAGAGAGAACTAGAGTTGGGAATCCAGTTCAATCCAGGCAGCTTCGTGTAGGCAGAAACAAGCATGCAGCACTGTTGCTGTCACAGAATGAAACCCTGTCAGAATTGTAGATTGTCACAAGTAATAGGGACTGGATGTGAAACTATTCTTGCTGTAGGATTGGAGGGAGGGAGGCAGGAAAGCTTGTTAGGATGCTACTTCAAGAGTCCACCTGGGCAGCCATGAGAGCCTGTCCGAACACGGTGAACATGGGAATGAGAAAGAGAAGACAGATATGAGGGATGTTGTGGAGGTGCAAGTCTCAGTGTATCTTGTTCTTTACATTAATTGTTCAAAGCAAGGAGGTTCGAACTATCAACCCACATGCATTTATGCTGAGTGTGAGGAAGTATCATTTTAACCTGAGGAAAATATCAAAGCAGAAGTTAGGCGTGAGCACGATCAATTTATATCATCCATATTATCAAGTAGTATTATTGTTATAGTTAAGATGCTGCCAGGTGCACATAAGTGTGTTTTGAAACTAGGGGAAATGCCTTTGAAACTCTGAATTGTTTTCAGTCTGAGTGGTTTTCGTGTTCTGATGATTGTGTGACCTCTCGTCTT
This sequence comes from Petaurus breviceps papuanus, assembly GCF_028583685.1. Taxonomy (NCBI): domain Eukaryota; kingdom Metazoa; phylum Chordata; class Mammalia; order Diprotodontia; family Petauridae; genus Petaurus; species Petaurus breviceps. Next base: position 6,121,922 of record NW_027187374.1, on the reverse strand, counting down.
TCAGCTGCTGCAGTGTTCCTGGTATCTCTTTATATTAAAGATGTCTGGCCAGGAACCAAGCCTGTGAATACCTTCCTGGCTCACATCCGCATGGTCTGCAATGCTGCAGAGTTGTTCCATGGGGATGAAGGGAAGACTCAGGAAAAAGAAGAAGCAATAGTAGTCCTGTGTGAGAACATCATTGTTGCTTCCTGAGGCCATTCATTTTGTGTCAAGCACAGTGCTTTGTATATTAATAAAGTTTGGTTTTTGTAGGATTTTATTTTGTTTAATTTTAAGTGATGAAACCTAATTTTAACATAAAAAATGTGGAAATTCTGGAATCCCAGGTAAGCATTATTAAGAACAAACTTTATCTTCTCACGATGTTTTTAATACTATCATTAGATAGTCTCTCATTATGGAGAGACTTCCATCAGACCTTCAAAATGTTTGTTTTTTCTCTTAGGCAGAGACTGACTCAACTTAGTGGTGCTGAGGTAGATGCATCTTGTGAGGAAAAGTCTGCTGACAGATGACAGAAAGGACGAATAGGAGCTGAGTGCACACTAAGGGCGCCCAACATCAGTAAAAGTCCAAGTGGAGGAAAGGGAAGGCCAGCATAGGTCACTTCCTCATTTGTAAAAAAGAGTGTTGTAGACTAGATAGAGTTCTGTACATTCTGCAAATAATAACCTAATGAATGTCTATAAAGATCTCGTGAACTCATGTTGTAATTTTCATTTAGGGCCCATCCTCCCACAAGAGATGCACAGACTGATACCAGCTAACCTATTTAAGGATCCTACATAAAATCACAGCATTCTTTATTTGTAAAACTGCAATAACATGTTCTCACCTTCCTCATGGTCAGTCTTGACCAGGTTAGACCCTATTACTGTACCTAAATGGTCTTTTTTTTTTCTTAGCTACCACAAAAGTGCGTGGCCAGTTTGGTTGATTTGTTCTGTTCTTTTTGCTGATACCATGAGGTTATCCCAGCTTTCCTTCCACCATCAGTCTTCAGTCTAGGTGGAGGGGAATACCATACTTGTTTTTAAACACAGGGCAATTGTACTATCAGCTCAGACCACCAGGCCTCTATAATGTGCATTTTCTTGTACAGGAGGAGTATTGTCAGGGGCAATGACTAGAACAGAATCCAGGGGGCAGTTATTACCCTGTGGCTGCTCATTTGCATCTTCTTGTTCTTGGATTTGGTCTTGAGGCTGTGAGGTGCTTGTAGGGCTGATTTGAAAGCTTCTGGCCTTTTGGACAAAGAAGAGCAAGTTGAAGATGTAATTCCATGTGCACTTGCAGTGTGAGCGGGCACCCCTGTGGATAGGTCAGAATAGGAAACTAGAGTCAAAAGTATTGGCTAGGCAGCACATTTATCACAAGGGAGTTTTTCATATCTCATTCCTGTACTATAATGAAAGAGGAGCTGAGGAAAAGAAAAAAAATTTCTTGAGGGAAAACCCCCAAGCACTTAAGGATAATAGTAAATGACCTGCTGAGTACCATTCCTTACTTTCTTCCCAGCCCCCCAGTCATCTCCCATCAAAATTCTAGGATACTAGAAATTCTTTGGTCTTAAAGTAGAATTTGTGGATTCCGAGTGGATATAAAGAGGGAAAACAGTGTAGGCTAAGAAACTAAGGCAAAAACACATGTTGATGTGTTTGAAAACCCATTCCATAGCTATGTATCAAGTCGTAGGGGAAGAATTAGGAATGGAAATTAAGTATCCTCTAAAATTATTTCAGCCCTAAATCAGTTTTTTTTTTTCTTTATTTTGATCTTACTCATCCCCCAAAGGGACTTTATTATCATTGAAAGGGTATTGTTCCTTTTAGAAAATAAATGAGGAGGGGCAGGGGAAGGGCAGCTAAGTGGGAACCTGTGCTCTTTTATCTAAGAGTACATCCGGAAATACAATCATTCACCATCCATTTTTCTAAGTTCATGCAAACCATTTTATTGTGGATATTTGGTATTTGCTAAGTGCTTTTATTAGTCATGCTATGGGCTCATAAGGAGGGTCACTTTACCTCAGTATTGTACAGTAGCTCAACTAAAGCTGGCTTGTTGTTTATAGCAACAGGTATTCTGTCCCTTATTTAGCATTTTAGGCCCTTCTGTGGACATTTGATAATTTTAGGTTCCTCCACTACCCGTTCCTGTTATGCACTAAATTGGGGGAAATTTTCACCTGTCAAAATGCTGATGAATGTTCTAAATAGTGTCTTGTCCAGTGACTAATAATTTGTATCAGATGAATAGAAAAGGTAGTATATTTGCTTAAGAAAAATCTTATTTAAAAAGAAGAAGATAACTTCTCCATTGCCCAAGTTTCTGACTTGTGTCTGCTGATAGATGTCCTATCGTAGGCCTTGGGGGGAAAGTTTTAGGAATCAGATTTTAAAATTTTTAGCCCTTGAATTTCTGACTAGCTTACCTACTGAGCACCCCCAATCTCTGATAAAGTACTTACTAGAAAGGCAGCTAGGTGGTGCAGTGGATAGAGCATGGGCCTTGGAGTCAGTAAGATCTGAGTTCAAATGTAGCCTCAAACACTTGACACTAGCTGTGTGACCCTGGACAAGTCACTTAACCCTGATTACTTGCCAAAAAAAATAAAGTACTTGAGTGTTTAAAGTACAATGAGTTTTTGAAAAATTTTGCTGATGCCCATGTTAGCTTCATTCTCACTAGCATGCCAGCTACCACACAACATGATTGTGACTAGTTTACTGGTGTTAATTTTTCTGCCTGAGCTCACTTACCGTAACTGACTTACCTTATTGGAACTGAGCCAGACCAGGACATGTAGAGCAAAATTAGGAAGAGTAGTACCACGAAAGCTGCAAGACTCACCCAAAACGCAATGACGATTGAATCTGTTGGCAGGAATAGAGGGCATTTCAGTGTTAAATTGTCGCTGTCCAAAAGGGGATAGAGTTGAGCCAAGGATAGCCAAAATGATGCTCTGTGAAGAGGTAAAAGTTTTACCAGAAAAAAAGAAAAATGTGATGTGACAAAAAATAAGAAAGAGAAGCATGAATTCATAGAAGAGTGGGAATACATGAATAATGTCATAGTGAAATAGGCAGAACCAGAAATAGGAGATATACCGTGTTTAAAATCTTGGAAATATAAAGGAAACTGCTACATAATTGTAATGGCCAAGCTTGGACCCAGAAAAGTAAGTGAAAACACTTTCCTGCAATTGCAGAAGTGAGAGAGTAGATGTGCAATGTGGGTAAACTGTCAGACAGGACTTATGTATCAGGCAGGACAGCTAGGTGGCACAATGGATAGAGTGCCAGGCCTGCAGTCAAGAAGACTCATCTGGGGCGGCCAGGTAGCACAGCAAGTAAGAGCACTGGCTCCAGTGTTGCAAAGACCTGGAGATCGAATCCCGGGCTCAGATACTTAGCACCACACCCAGAAATAATAACTGGCCGTGTAACCTTGAGCAAGTTACTTAACCCTGATTGCTTTAAAAAAAAAAAAGACTCATCTTCCTGACTTCAAATCTGGCCTCAGACACTAAGCTGTGTGACCCTGGCAAGTCACTTAACCCTGTTTGCTTCAGTTCCTCATTTGTAAAATGAGCTGGAGAAGGAAATGGCAAACCACTCTGGTATCTTTTCTGAGAAAACTCTGAAAGGGTTGTGAAGAGTGGCTGAAAAACAACTAAAAAAAATGATTGTCTTCTTTGCCTCAAACTGACAATCCAGCTGGAGACAGCACACAAATAGATAAATGTCAAAGGGTTTCAGAATAGTCCTAAGACAGCTTTGTTTAGGAAGGTACTACACGGATGGAAAGGGCCAGGAAATGTTTCTTGTAGCTGTTGCTTGAGTTGCGTCTTTTCTGAGTCAGGTTGGTTACTTTTGCTGAGATGCTTTCCTCCTCTAAAGAAACTTCACCAGAGAATAGAAGACTGTGTGGATATATGTATTCAAGTATCTGCAGCTATCATGTTGGAGGAGAGATTTAGGGACAAACCAAAAAAAATGGGTAAAAATTGCAGAAGTAGGGGCAGCCAGGTGGCACAGTGAGTAACAGAACCAGCCCCAGAGTCGGGAGACCTAGGATTGGTTCCGGCCTCAGATACTTGACACCCACACAAAATAACTGACCGTGTAACCTTGAGCAAGTTACTTAACCCCAATTGCTTTAAAAAAAAATTTGCAGAAGTAAATAAAGGGTTGAAGTCAAGAAAAACTTCCTAACAATTAGAACTGTTCAAAATGGGGGCGGGCTGCCTTGGTAAAGGGAAAGTTCCCTCACTACTCCCTAGCCCTCACACCTTAGTCTTCAAGCAGAGGCTGGCTAGAGTGGGAATTCCGTTTGTGTATTACTTGAATAATATGGCGGTCAACTCAAATTATATGATTGCATTCCTTTTTAAATCTCTGTTCCAAGGGATAGCTCAGTAAGTAGGGGAAGAGAAGGAATATGTACAAAAAAGAAAAAAAGGAACAACAAAAATAAGATTACAAAAGCAGAGAAGCCACAAGAAAAGTAATTTTTGCTCAAGAACATTTGGCAGATTAGTTCAAGGCAATTATGGGATTGAAAGAGAATTTCAAGGTAATTTAATACACCCCCATCATTTTTATAGATATAAAAGGAACAGACCCCAAGAGGTTTTGACTTCCCCAGTTTCACATAGATGGATAGCATTAGTTCTAGAAATCATTTCCAACACTTAGTCTTTGTTCTTTCTTCAGTACTATGGTGCCTTTCTTCCTTTGTGGACTAAATGCCCCTTCTCCCCAAAAAAAAAGGAAATCATGGAATTATTTTCAAAATTTTTCTTTAATTGATATTAAATATAAATTAACAAGCATTTATTTTTTTTATCAAATGCTTTATTAACTTCTAGTTTACATCATTGATTTCCACAAGATTTTGAGTTGCAAATTTTCTCCCCATTTTTCCCCTACCCACCACCCCAAAACAGCAGTCCTATTGGATATCATCTCCTCCAATCTTCTCTCTCCCATATCTTCTCTCATACCCCCTCCAACTTTCCAGTAGGTCTCGGTGGATCTCTATGCCCCAGTACCTGTATATCTTATTTCCCATTTACATGTAAAATAATATTGATAATAATATATATGTGTATATTTTAAACATTTGATTTTAAAACTTTGAATTCCAGATTCATTCCCTTCCTCCCTTGTCACCCACCCTTACTGGGAAGATAAGCAATTCAATGTAGGTTATACATGTGTAGCTATGCAAAACATTTCCATAGTACATATATTATAAAAGACTGACTGTATTTCCCTCCCTCCTATCCCATCTCCCACTTGTTCTGTTCTCTACTTTGATCTTGTCCTTTTTCAAAAGTGGGTGCTTCCAACTTCTCCCCCAACCTACCCTCCCTTCCATCATTCCCCCTCTCATCCCCTTCTGCCCTACTCTCCTGTAGGGTGAGATACCATATTTAATGTGTATGTCATTCCCTCCCTAAGCCAAATTCAACGAGAATAAGGTTGACCCATTCCCTTTTCCCTTCCTGTTCTTCCCCTCCATTGTAACCATTTTCCCTTACCTCATCTATATGAGATAGTGTACCCCTATCTGTCTCTCCCTATCTCCTCTTATTATATTCCTCTCTCACCTCTTAATTTCACCTTTTAAGTATCATCCCTTCCCATTAAACTGCTCCTGTGCCCTCTATGTATACTTGTACACATATATACACACAATCACATATGTATTCATATGCCCATATACCCTCCTATATAGATATATATGTCTGTGTATATATATATGTAGACATATATGTCTGTATATATATACACATACATACACATTTCTATTCCCTTCAATTCTCATACTGAGAAATGTTTCATAAGTTACAATTATCATTTTTCCATGTAGGAATGTAAATAGTTCGACTTTGATAAGTTCCTTATGACTTCTTTTCCCTGTTTACCTTCTCCTGCTTCTTGTATCTGAATGTCAAATTTTCTATTCAATTCTGGTTTTCTTATCAAGAATGCTTGAAAGTCCTCTATTCCACTGAATGACCATATTTTCCCCTGAAACATGATACTCAATTTCGCTGGTTAGGTGATTCTTGGTTTTAATTCCAGCTCCTTTGCCCTCTGGAATATCATATTCCAAGCCCATTGAGACGTCAGTGTAGAAGCTGCCAGATCCTAGGTTATCCTGATTCTATTTCCACAATATTCAAATTGTTTCTTCCTGGCTGCTTATAATATTTTCTCCTTGATCTGGGAATTCTGGAACCTAGCTATAATATTCCTAGGGGTTTTCTTCTTCGGATCTTTTTCAGGAGGTGATAGGTGGATTCTTTCAACCTCTATTTTGCCCTCTGGTTCAAAAACACCAGGGCAGTTTTCCTTGAGAATTTCTTGGAGGATGATTTCTAGGTTCTTTTTTGGATCATGGCTTTCAGGTAGTCAAATAATTTTTAAATTGTCTCTCCTGGATCTATTTTCCAGGTCAGTGGTTTTCCCAATGAGATATTTCACATTGCCTTCTATTCTTTCATTTGTTTGGATCTGTTTAATAGTGTCTTGATTTTTCATAATGTCACTAGCTTCCATTTGCTCCAATCTAATTTTGAAGGAATGATTATCTTCAGTGAGCTTTTGAGATTCTTTTTCCATCTGGTAAGTTCAGTTTTTTAAGACATTCTTGTCCTCATTGCCTTTTTGAGCCTCTTTTGCCATTAGAGTTAGTCTATTTTTTAAGGTATTATTTTCTTCAGTCAGGTTGTTGACTCATTTCATAATTTTCTTGCATTGGTCTCATTTCTCTTCCCAATTTTTCCTCCACTTTTCTTATCTGGTTTTCAAAATCCTTTTTAAGCTCCTCTGTGGCCTGTAACCAGCAAGTATTTTTCTTGGAAACTTTTGTTGCAGGAATTCTGGCTTCACTGTCTTCCTCCTGTTCCATGCTTTGATCCTTTTTGTCCCCAAAATAGGAGTCTAATGTTGGATTCCTGTGTTTGTTTTGCTTCCCTCATTTACTCATGTTGCCACTCAATTACTTTACTTTTTTGGGCTTTTTGCCACAATAGGACTCTGCTACCAGACAGGGGAGCTTCATACCAAACACTGGGGTTTCTCAGCTGCCGGAGGTATTAGTTGGGTGCCCTCTCTGAAACTTCCACACGCTCTGGCAAGCTGGTCACACAGGACTTCCACTCTAGACCGAAATCCAGATCCAAGCAGGTTAAAGCAAGAGTGATTACCCCTCAGACTTGGTTGCTTGGTCCCTCTACAGTCTGCAGGCCAGGAGCTGAAGCTGCCACATGATGGCAGCTGCATGGCTCGCAGCAGCACCTCAGCCACTTCTCCCTCCAGGGGACAAAGGCCAGTCCCAACTGATGGATCCCAAAGTCCACACTGCACTGACCTCTCACTTTGTCCTTAACATCTATGGGTTGATAATTCTGGAAACTGCCACAGCTGCTGGTGATCTGAAGTCCCTCCAGCCAGTGGCTGGTCAGGCCCACCCTAGGGCTAAAACCTCCAGCTTGCTTGGGGCTGGGCTGAGATCCCAGAACACTGTGCTGGCCGCTTCCTTCCAGCCTGTCCTCAGCAGGAGGTTAGTTTCTCTGTGTCATTTTATGGGTTCTGTTAACAGGCACTTATTAAGCACCTTATATGTACCAGGGATTATGCTTGGCATTGGGATACAAATGCAAAAGTGAAAGTCCTTGCCCTCATAGAGTTTACAATCTAGTGGTCTGGTATGCTTACAGATAAGGAGGTTCAGGATATGTACAAAATTAAAACAGTGATTTGGGAGGAATCAATAATGACCTCTTTAAAAAGGTACCACTTAAGGAGAGCCTTGAAGGCAGTGATAGATTCAGAGAGACAGAGCTTACAAGGGATAAGCAATGCAGGTATGGAATGTGATTTATGCAGAAGCTAAGAGATGGAATGTTTTCTATGGGGAGTAGTAAGTAGACCATTTTGGCTAGAACACAGGACCTGGGGCTGGGGCACAGGGTGTGGCGGGGGTGGGGTGGGGTTGGGGAGGAGGGAGGAAATATGTGATCAGCCTGGAAAGAGGTTAGAGCCAGGTTGTAAGGGACTCCAAATGCTGGGAGAAATGATTGTTTTCTACTGTATTAAAAAAAAAACAATTATTAGGATCCAGGCTTTTATTTCCTTATTTAGGGTCCAGTCTCTCTAGAAAGTCAGTCTCTGAAGGACATGACTGATGGATGAGATTGCCCTAATCCTTGAAGAACATTCTCCTGGATCTTGGGCTGGAGTCCACCCAACTAGGAGACCTTACTTCTGTTTAGAGTGTAAACAGAATGTAATATAGGTGAATTCTTGCCCTTTGGGAATAAGCCCCTGTTCTTGCACCCCTCCATTGGAGTCTAGAGTGACCCAGCTCATGAAGGAGAAAACCAAACAAAGTGGTCTGGATGGAGATGGATTCCCCTGTCCTGATTGCTGGAGGTGACTGAGTTTCATGATCAAGTCATGGTCTCAGCTGGAGGAGCTGAAGACTTTTAGTCCACCTCATTAAATGTCCACCAATCAGGCTTGGTTTCTCCTGTCAAGCACATTCCCTTTCAAAGAAATACTTAAGGCATTCAGTGTCTCCATTAATTGTCTTTGGTTACTGAGAGAAATCACTGTCATAACAATTAATAAATTGATTATTAATTACTCAGAAACTCTGTCTCTTGAGGCTTTTCATTAATCACAATGCCAAACAGTAATTACTAAATGAATCAGTAAAGCAATGATGAATCACTGAAGGTTCTTTTTAGGAGAATGACATAGACAGAATTGTTCTTTAGGAATATTAATTTGACAATTGTGTCGAGGCTGGATTGGAGCAGGGAGAGACTGGATACAGGGAGATCAATTACGAAGGATGTAGAAATACTTCATGTAAGAGAAAGCCTGGTATAGAATGGTTGTATATCAGTTCATGTAAACCTTTCCAGGTTTTTCTGAAATCATCCTGCTTGTCATTTCTTATAGCACAATGGTATTCTATTTCATTCATATGCCAGAACTGTTCAGCCATTCCCCCATTGATGGGCATTCCTTCAATTTCCAATTCTCTGCTAACTGGGTTTTCTTTGTTAACAAGGTATAGCAATGTCTCTCTCTCATGGAAACAATTTAATATTATAAATAATAGAGTAATAATATCTCTGTTCTTTTTTAAAGTAGAGAAATGTGTGAAGAAACAGAGTTTCAAGGGCACCAAAGAGATACACCACCTTGGTAAAGATTTAAAGAGTAGAGACATGATTTCAAAAGAATTGTCGATTTGATAGGAAAAAGATAGGGACTTTTTAAGTAAAAGGTTGAGTCACTGAGAGTCAGGAGGCTCTCGTTTTAGCCATTGAAGGGTAAGAGGAGGTATCATGCAAGGTAAGCAGAGGAGGAAGAGGATCCTGAAAAGAGCTGAAGACATAGTTGCTTCCTTAGAGCTATGGTGAAAGCAGTCAGCTGAGAGGGCTTCAGCTGAGCAATTTCCAATTGGTTGGAGAGAGAAATTATTTCATTGGTCAAGAGTTGTAGTGGTGGCTTTTATCTACCTAAAGTTGGAGAAAGGTGAAACATTTTGTAAGGGTTTATTCTCTGTTGGTACCTCTGGTTTGAGAGCAAAGGGTTTTTTGCAACTACTCCGTATCCTGATGAATCACCTTAACCAGGAAACCTTGAACCTGTGCTGTGTTGAACTCCATTCTAATTGGACAGTGCAGCATCCAGGTGAGTTGAATAGCCCAGAGAAAGTCATTTTGATGAACTTTAGCTTTCTTTAGCTTAAAGAGAACTGCTATTCACATCAAGAGCTAACACTTTTTTTTTCTTTTTTAAAGCAATCGCGGTTAAGCAACCTGCTCAAGGTTACACGGCCAGTTATTTCTGGGTGTGGTGCTGAGTATCTGAGCCCAGATTTGATCCAGGTCATCCCGACACTGGAACCAGTGCTCTTACTCACTGAGCCACCTGGCCGCCCCTAAGCAATTGGGGTTAAGTAACTTGCTCAAGGTTACACGGCCAGGTGTTTCTGGGTGGGTGCTAAGTGTCTGAGCCCGGGATTCGATCTCCAGGTCTTCTCAACACTGGAGCCGGTGCTCTTACTCGCTGTGCTACCTGGCCGCCCCATGAGCTAACACTTTCTAAATGCACTTCTAAGGGTAATGGTTAATTGAAAGAGCTTATTATTCTGTGTTCAACAGAGGAGAACTTCCTCGATGAAGAATGAACAGTGAGGATCAATAGTCAATCAGTGACCTGAGAAGCAATTTCATGTAGTCCAGATGTTCCTGAATGGACCAATTTACATTGAAACCTCAGGCTGGAGTTGGGAGGTTTTTTTCTCCCTATGTGTTTTCCCTGCCATGTTCCTAAAAGTGGGAGCCAAATCTTTACCATAGCTATGAGTACATTGATAGAAGAGTGTAATCTGGGTTTATATGTGTATTGTGATGAATTTTTCTCATTTCTATATTTGTTCAAATATAATAGTACTATAATAGTATTTGTTTTTGCCTTATTAGCAAATGGTTAAGTTTAAGACCTAAAAATGTCATTATTATGAGTGACTGGTTGTGTGCATAGAAAACATGAGGGCTCAAGAGCTAGAGTGGTGTTGGGAGCCAGAGGCCTGAGCCAGGACTTCAGATAATTACCTTGATATCAGTGGACCCAAATATCAATGACCTCTTTGAGAAGAAACTTTTTGTCAAGTTAGCTCCTGAGTTCTTTTGATATGGGTTACACTTATAAGGATGTATGACTAACTTCCTCTATTGATATTTGCCAGCCAGGGATAAGACCCGAGAAGGCAGATAATTGGAGTAATCCAGTATTGGGGTAGAGGGACTGGAAATAAAGGACAAGTGACCGACTGATAGTGTATCATCACTAGAATGAGCCATATTATAGTTAACCTGAAATTTATTAAGCTCCTACTACATGAAAAACACTGTAATAGGTGATGAGGATACAGGATAGCTATGACAGACTACTAAGAGGAAAAGATAACAGAGATAAAGATGATAAAATAAAGTGACATAAGTGCAAAGGACAGGTCTCAATAAAGTACTTCATAAACTTTGAAGAGAGAAATATCACTTTTACTGGGAGGGACTAAAGGGCAAAGGTAGTTATGGAATAAACCTTTGAAATAAGAGAATTCCTTTTAAACTCCCTCTGGGAGACAGATAAGAGGTGGAGAAAATGAGAACCATCTTTGGTGATCATCCCAGGACACATACATAAGTACACACCTACATATAAAGCACATGTACACATACATACATACATATAAAGTCCACAAATACAAATCTGCACATACCTATAAAACATACGTGTGTATACATACATATATATGTAAATTTTTTGTTTCTAAGTATTACCTTGATTTACCACAAAGCAACTGTGTTCTGCTCCAGAGGATCTTGTTCAGTAACTTGCATCTCTACTAGGGAGTTAAAAACTGAGTGGCATTCTGGGATTTGCAATTCAGAGAGACAAGCATTCCCTCCAAACCCTGAGAATGATTTGTATTGTCAAACTTTTCAAGCCAGGAGGTACATTTGGGTTAACTTGGGCTATGCTGGTCAATATTAAATAACTGGCTCTCAAAAAATATATATATAACACCCTGCAAAACAAATAAATAGCCAACATAGAGGTGTAATATTAATGGGATATAAGATCTCCCCCTCCCCCCACTCTATTCCCCCATTAATAGGCCTCAGGTGGAACCCATTAAGGGAAGTTTGCTTAGGGGAGGTTTGCTTGTTGGAAGGCTTTCACACCTTTTGCTAATTCCTAATCAGGCACTGAGTCCTGAGGGTTGTGATGACTTATGTCTCTTAGAAGTGTATATATACTCTGAGTTGGTATTTTGCTTTGGAGGCTCACTTAGGAGAAGGATCTTGTGATTTCCTGGTCAAGCATTCTGAGTGGCCTTATGGTCAGAGCTCCCCAACTCCTCAGATGTAAAGGCTCTTTTGATCTAGAGATGTATGTAAAGTGATTCAGGTGGTTAGAACCCTGTCTGTTGGTCTTTATTTCTCTGCTTTTATTTTCTCTCTATTTTCTCTGAAGTTCAGGGTGCTGACTTTTCCCCTGAACTAGTGAATGTAATTATAAAAGATTATTGACCCCTTAAATAGCTGACTTTCCTAGTAAAGCAGATCTAAGAACCTGTACTAGCAGCCATCCTGGGTATGCCAGTGTGGCTGCCACTACAAGAGGGGAGACACTTTTAAGTTTAATCTGCATTATTAACATTTTCTACATCACTCTTAAGTATAGCTAACCAAAAAAACAATATAGCAAGCCTTGACTTGTAGTATTTTCTGATTTCCAAGGTATAAATGCTTACACTAAAGATTTTACAATTAGCTCTCTTGAACAGACTCTAACTTGCTCCAGCACACCCTGGTTACACTCAAAAGTTTTTTTTTTTTTCCCCTTAAAGATGCACAGTCAGCAAGAAAACAGACTGAGGAAGAAATAAGGATTGTACCAGCTGAGCAATACCAGCAGTAGACAGTTTTACTTCTTCCCTGTCACAAGAATGCAAACCATCTCCCAACACCCTTCAAACTCTCCTTGAGAATGAGCTATTCAGTGATCACTATGTACTGCAGTACCAATAGCAATATGGAAGGCCCTGTCACTTTCTGATCACAGTAAACAAAATGCTATGCTGGGCCCACCTTTGCCTCATAACAGTCTCTTAAGTACCCACTCTGAGTGGCCTAATGCTGAGGCCTAAAAATTTCCCCCTGTGTTAACTGAGCACTGCCTATATCAGGTACCTTAGCATTGACCCCCTGTGCAAAGGCCTAGTGGTGTGATCTGTTCTGGGCCCAGTGATAGGCTCTTATTCCAAAACATAATACTGCCATAGGTTCTGCTTTGCCTCCCTGTGCTGGATGCAGCCAATGCTAGGGCCTAAACTCTGTACTTTATGCTGTAGTGGGCATTGCTGCTGCCTCTATTTTGGGGATTGACAAGGGAATCCCTTACCTAACCCTCTCTTCAAGATTCGAAGTTACCATTTATAGCTGAGGTGTCAAATTCCTCACTTCCCACCACAGGCAACCAGAGCCAGATTAAAATGTAACTGGGAAATTTTTTTTTTAAAGCAATCAGGGTTAAGTAGCTTGCTCAAGGTTACATGGCCAGTTATTTCTGGGTGTGGTGCAGTAACTGGGAAATGTTTAACAAAATAAATAAAAATACGATGCAATATAGATAATGTTAATTTATGGTTTTCTAAATTAGCATGTAGGAAGGGACCCATTTCTGTTTGAGTTTGACACCTATGGTTATAGGATCAAGAGTGTAAGCTGTCTCTAACTTTTAAAATTGATGCATTCCCAACCCCCTTCGTCCCCAACAAGTTAACTTTGGGTACATTTGGCACAATTCTTAAACGGTCTCTGGGTTCCTGGGGAGGCTCAAGAATTGTCCTTTCAAGTGCTTCCTGTAGTTTATTGCAATAAAGAGTGCCAACAAAGTTCATATAGTTCCAAATGGCCTCCCAACTGTCAAATTAACAGAGTCCCAAGCACTTCCTTCAGCTTCAGAATGTCTTAAGATGATCTCCAAATTCCATTCTTTAGTAAAGGACCAAGCCAGAGGAGTGCTGGCAAATGTTTAACAACTGACTCTCCAAAAAGAAAAAAAAAGTAAGCAGGACATTCTTTTAAGTTTAATGTGCATTTTCTCCATCTCTTGCTTTAGCCTAAGCAATCAACAAACCAACAAATTAAATCTTGATTTCTAGATTGTGAATTTCCAAGTTGTAAATGCTCACACAGAAAATTTTGCATTTGGCTCTCCTGAACCAGATGGAGCTGGCTCCAGCACACCTCTGGCCCAAGGCTACTACAGCTGGTTGGCAATGCAAATCATAATTTCCTCCAAACAAAAATTATGTAAATTTAACATTTCATAGCATTTATTATCATTAAGACATGGTTCTTAAAGACACAGCTCACAGTTTTATCTGTCTCTTATTTGCTGACTTTCTATAGATTTCTAATCTCCTCAGAGCAATGGAGGCCCTCTTAGAGTATTCAGTCAGCTCCACCAGAAGCATAGAGGCCAATAAGATTCATTTTCCTCCACTTGGCTTTTTTCACTTCAATGAGTTCATGCCAATGGAATATTGCCAAATATTACCACTTGTTGTAGACTGGCCCTGATTCAGTCTGGTCTAATGCTTCAGGTTCAGAATGGAATTAAATGAAATCTAGTAAACCATCAAGGGTTAACAAAATCAGTTTACAAAGCCAAAGGAGTGAAAGCATATTCATCAAGGTTACTGCATTGATTCAGCTGGATTTATTTGTTGGGCAAGTTGGGACTTTATTGTCTCTGTGTTAGCCATGCCGGTCAATTGGTCAGAAGCCTGAGAGAAGAAACTGCTGATGTTTTGTTCTCTGGATTTTTATGCTTTAGTCACAAGAAACCTATGGCAGTGGCTTAGCCCGGGACACCCTGAGCCAAGGAAAAACTAGGCTAGCCTTTCTAGCAAATATTGCTCCTATTACAATAATTAATACCAATTTTCTGTTAGCAATATGGTTTCAGTGCTTAGATTTTACATGTTAAGGTAATAGTCCCCTTTTGAATATATTTTATCATGGAAGCTGGTCAAAACTGACAAAATTTTTAAGAATTTTATCAAAAGATAAGAATATGGAATTACTTAAGTCAGTATATATGGAGTCTTCTCCTCATTTGATGACCTGGTCCATTAGTTGAAGAAGGTGACTGACCATCTTCTTGATCCTGCCAGTTCTACCATTAATTTAATGGTGTATTACACCAGATTTTTTGGACTACTTAGCAAGAGTAAGTCATTGTAAAATACCTAGAAAATGGTATTTTATACTTTTCCTCAAGACTTTTTCCCAACTAATTTAGATAAATGTGATATAATATACATTGCAACCTACATCATTACCCATAACATCCTTATTGCTTATAAAAAGAAGAGTAGAGAGACCTGTCATTAAATAGCTAGCTCCCAAAGAAAAGAATGTTACCTTTGGCCACCCCCACTCTGGAATTCAATAATTCCTTTAAAAAGAATACTCATGCTAGTCTGTATTTCATTATTTTGGGACGTTTTATGAAGGATTGAATATAGGCAAGCTATTCAGCCTAAACCACAAAAAGCTACTGATATGGCAATCTTGTACTGATTGATAACAGCTGAAAATCTAAAACGTTTGGGGATCACTTTGCCCAGCTCCGGAGTATTTAGGGTGACAGATTTACTTATGTTGTCCCCCTCATCCCCCACCAAATCTTTACTGTTGATGTGATTTTGTGGAAGGAATGTTGAATTTGGAGGAAGGAGAAGCCTGGGTTGGGCTCCTGGTTCTACCAGTTACTGGTTATGTGACTAGGCAAGTCACTTGTCAGTTTCCTCATCTGTAAAATGGAGGTAATGCTTCCATTGCCTATCCTACAACTTTAGTGTGAAGAAATAAATCACTTTGTAAACCTTAAAGCATTAGGGGAACATTACTTGTAATTCTCATGATACGAAAACAGCAGGGAATATGTAAGTTGAGTGCAGAAGCTGAATTTAGTACATTTCTCTGATAGGTAATGAAACTAGTATACTGCAAAGGGCTAACCCATGTTCATGTTAAACTTTTAACTTTCTATGAGAGGTTTGATATTTCATGTATGAAGACTTAAGGTCACCTCCCTTTTAGGGACCTGACGGTTCCCATGCTGCTGACAAACAGGGGTTTTGGACTGGGACCAGAGTATATCTGACTCGTTTCCAAAGCCAGAAAGAAATTACTTTTAGATTATACATAACTATCTGTTTCTTTTCTAATCTCTCACTTCTCAATCAGAGTAGATTGCTGTTAATCTTATTACAATAAAGTCCCCACTGAAGTCTATTACACAATAAAAAAAACTGTTAAAAACTGGATTGTTTGCCAAAAAAGAAATAATAATATATGTGGAAATTAAAAACAGCTTAATGGATTTTTCTTTTGTCAAATTTCCTTTTTCTGGATAGAAAGGGTGGTGGAAAGGAAATAAATTCTGGATGAAATATAAATACTTAGGAATCTTAAAGTTTATTCTGGGCTATGGTAATAAGCAAATGGGACGTGTTTTGAAAGGGTCTTTTCATGTACCAAAGCATCACAGCATCAATAATTAATTTTCATCTCTGAGACCTCAACATCTTGCCTCTTTCTCAGTTGACATTTCATTCATGAAGTCCCTTACTCTTAATGGAACCTTCGGAAGCCTTTGGTTGGGAACTTTAGTGGGAGATACATGAGAGTAACCAAGGGTTTCCTTGCTGGATTCCATCAAATTGCTCAGTGGGCTACACCCTTAGAGGTCTATGCATTCAGATGAGACAGGCCAGCCCTCCATATCGAATACTGGAGAATTGAAGTGTAGGTCATAGTTACCTATGTTCTTCTTATTGGGGAATGTCAAATTAAAAATCTCAGTTAACTCAGGTTGGTAAAAAAGGGTTTTGTTAAATCCAAAACTATTTTCTATTACAAATTGACAGATACATCATAGAATGGGGTCACATTTCTGTAATTTTTTTTCAAAATTTTATTTTAGCCTCAAACACTAGAACACAGATATACAGAATGGAGAAAAGAAACAAAAATATGCCATAAACTTAAATACTGGGATTTAAATACAAAGTTAGAAAGGAAAAAAAGCATGTCATATGTATAGCAGAACATAAGAGAGGATTCAAAATATGTAACAATAAATTTTCATTTCAAGAAAAGCTGTGTGAGAAATAATACTCGTTGTGTTGAGAATTGTCCATCTTTGCTTCCTTGTGAGTTTTCTTTTGTTCTGTGCTGTGTACTTTTTAAACTTTATTCTTTTTTCTTTTTTCATCACCCCCTCCCCAGCAGGCCACAATAAAGTTTAGATATGTTTCTCTATAGCTATAGATATATACATTTCTGTATGATTCTATATGATAAATATACACATTTCTGTTATTACAAAATGTTAGAGCTAGAAAGAGCCTTAGAAACCTCTTGACCAATGTCCCCTATTTTTCCAGATTAGGAAATTGAAGCTCAGAGAGATTCCTGTCCAAGGCCACCAAATATAACAGTAACAGAGTGGTGACTAGAACCCCATTTCCTGACTCCCAGATCAGCACTATTTCTATTATACCAAATATCCTTTCACTCAAACTCTGTGCCTTTGGTAACATGTAGATACCTTTGTATATCCTCTTTGTCCTTCACAGCCATCATTATGCTTTTTATTTTAGATAAAATGTTATATCTCAAAGTGGTGATAGTGATGTGATTGTCGTATTTGCCAAGCATATGAGAAGAAAAGATCCAGAAGGGAATGATCAGCACCTATCATAGTAGTGATAAGCGCATAGTATATCCTCAGCATATCTGACTGACTAATAATACCTTAAAAACACAACATTAAGCTCTGGAAATAATAAATTAAGCCAAAAGTTTATTTAAATGCTTCTAAATAATGTGGCCTTGATGGCCATCGATGTTCCATCAGCCTGCCATACTTCATATAAAAATATAATATAGCATCCCAAGACATTAGAGTATTAAACTAAGGTGCACTGTCCCTTTGTATAAAAAGAGCACATAAGATCAGTCCCTTACAGTGACTACATTAACGTTCTGACAGACGCAGTATGATTACACTGAATGTGTAGTATCCAAGGTGACCAAGCTTCCTTGTGTGTATAGGTTAAGCTCACGTTTCTAAAACTGTCATCCAATATTCTGTGCCCATTACCTCTATTCATTGTTTTCTATGCTGGCTTAATCCAGAGGGCAAATGAGGAAAGGAAAACCTTGCAAAAGAGATGAAAGTTAACAAAGGGGGAATTGGGAATGAGATTGACAAAATGTATGCTGAACTAAATTTTTTAGAAGTCTCTTTTTATCTAGCTGTTATAACTGAATAATTTGGGGGGATTTTTAGAAAATTATGTAGGTTTTACATAATAGGCAGCAAACAGCAACTTGGGGAAAATATGTATATACTGTAATGTTTTTTTGTTTTGTTTTACCAGAAAATACTAAATATACAACTTGAGGTAATACACAATTACTTCATGGCAAAACTAATCTTAACTCTATTAGGAAATAAAACTTTAAAAAACACTGCTAAAGTGTTTGTTTTTAAAATTATGTATTTTAACAAGTTTGAGGAGAGAAAGCATGACGTGGAGGTAGAGGATTGGTCTTTGAGTTGAGAAGACCTACTCTCATATCGTGTCTCTGACATATACTGGCTGCATGATCATGGGCCAATCACTTAATCTCTCCGATTAAGTGTCCCAGAAAGAGCTCTAAGATAATAAGATATAGCCAAGCAATCAGTGAGCAAACATTTCTAAAGTGCTTCCCATGTGTTAAGGACTATGTTTGGGGGACACAAAGAAAGGCAAAAACATGTCTGCCCTTGAGGAGGGTGCATTCTAGTGGAATTGGGGAGTGCAACATATAAATCACACACAAACAAAATGGATAGATAGATAGTTGCTGATCTGCATCAATGGGAGAAATTTCCACTCCAATAAAGTCACACATATACACAAAAGTTTGATGTTAACTTTGATATATTTTCTTAGAAAAAATTTATTAACATCAGCTAACAGTTGTGTGAGCTGGCATTATACAGCACCTATTCAAAGATTTTTTTTTAATGTCAATCACAAAACATGCAAGGATATTTGGGCCAGCCCTCCCAACTTCTGTGCTTTAATAATATTTCCTTATCAGTTTAATGGAATTCTCAGTACTTACATTTGTTAGCTTTCAACTTCCTTTCATCTACTTGAGGAAGATCCACATAATCCATATAGTATTCGTAGCCATAGTAAGAGTTAGAGTTAGTAGAATTAGTTCTGTTGGCCATGTCAGTTATGCCCTGAGAGTGCTGGGAGAGAGCAGCAGGGCCCTTTTATGCAGAGCTAGCCACGCTCTCTGTCCCTGGACATTGCATAACTGATTTCTGGGTAAATAATTCCAACTATGTCTTTGGGTCTCTAAGCTCTGCAGACTCAAGGACTGACTACACAGCAGAGAAATTTAGTAAGAATAAATGACCAAATGACTGAATAGAACTGATACCTTTCAAATGGTGCAGCAAAAACAAACAAACAGAAAAAACACACCTTGGAGTCAGAGAACTTAAGTTCGAATAGTAGGTTTGTCTAACTGTGTGACTCTGGGCAAGCCTCTTAACTTCTCTGGGTCTCAGCTGATTCCTCTGTAAAATGAGGGATTGAATTGAGAGCTTCTGAAGTTTCTCTGATCTAAAACTATGATTATTTATATTTACACACACACACACACACACACACACACACACACACACACACACTGTTGTACCCAGAAACACAAGCAAGACCCACATAACAATTTAGAATTGAACCCTTTATTTGTGCCATGTTGGCTGATCAGGCCACATGTTGGCTGTGAGGGGGGGCGGGGAGTGGCGATCTCAGATAATGCCTCAGCTTTTAAAGGGACACCACATGGCCAATGGCTAGGTATGATGTAAGCAGGAACTTGCAGAGGCCAAAATCAGTGAATGATCAGTACACACCTTGAAATTCCCTACTGTGCCAAGTCTCCCTGGACATGGCTAAACCCGGTAGTCTGCTCACTTTCGTGAGGGAGAGCTGATTGGGGGATGGGAAAGAATGGGGCCAGGTACAACAACACATCCCTTGGTTTTAGGCAACTAAGCCTATAAATTACAAAAAAGGTTCTGATCTGCATTGGTAGAATTTCCTTACCCAGGCATTTCTTTTTTTTTTTTTAAGCAATTGGGGTTAAGTAACTTGCTCAAGGTTACTGTAGCGGCAAGCACCCCAAGCGTCCTCAGGGTTTGCTGCCAACACTGGTTCTTGGATCTGCTTTGATAAAGGAAAGCAACTCAAAATGGGTTAACAAGCTTACTTTAATCAGTCAGACATATATCGTTTACCTTGTTCAGGGGAAAAAGGTCAGCACCCCGAACTTCAAAGTATACAGGCAGAATTATCAAGACAGAAACAGATCAAATAGACAGCTTTCCAAACTGTCCAACCATTACATCCATACCAAATCAACATCTGGGTTTTTCAAAGCCGGGGGGCTCTGAACAATGGCTTCCCAGAATCCACATCAAATCACAGAACACTTCTCAAAGTGAGCCCCAAAACAAAGTCTCAAATCGGGGTTTATATACCCTTCTCCTGGCTCAGAGAATGTAACAACCTTATTGACCCCCTGGCCAATCAAGAAGTATCTACTGAAAAACAAGCCTCCCACCCCAGGCTCCAGGTGCACTTTAGCCTAGGGGCAGGGAAGATCTTAAAAATTTACATTCCCATTACAGTTACTCGGCCAGTTTTTTTTGTGTGGGTGTTAAGTATCTGAGGCTAGAACTGATCTCAGGTCCTCCCAACTCTGGGCCCATCGCTCTTACTCACTGGCTACCTAGCCACCCCCCAGGCATTTCTTATAGCAACAAAATATGCAACTAGGTGGTGTAGTCAGTAGAATGTTGGACCTGGAGTTAGGAAGACCTGATTTCAAGTCTTGCCTCAGATACTGTTAGTTGTGTGATCCTAGATGGTACAATGGATAGGGTGCCAGGCCTGGAGTCAGGAAGACCTAAGTTCAAGTCTGATCTCTGACACTAACTGTATGACCCTGGGCAAGTCAATTAACCCTGTTTGTCTCAGTTTCCTCATCTATAAAATGAGCTGGAGAAGGAAATGGCAAACCACTCCACTACCTTTGCCAAGAAAACCCCAAATAGGGTCAATCATGAAGTGTTAAACACAACTGAAAACTACTTAACAACAAGACAAATCACTTAAACTCTATTAGCCTCACTTTCCTCATCTGTAAAACAGGGAACATAATCACACTCAGAGTTCTCAGAGTTGTGAGGATAAAATGGGGTAATATTTGTAAAACTTTATATAAATGCTAGCTAATATTAAATCACATGTCCAGCCCCTATCCCTGGCAAAGCTCTGTGGCAAGTGCTGGAGCTACAAAGACAAAATAAAATAGTCCCTCCCCTAAAGAGGAATACAACAGGAAAAGAGATAAGGATATGCATGATTATCTGAGAAGAAAGAGAAAACTAATTCCTGGGTAAGAGAGAATCAAGAAAGGCTTTCTATTAGAGATGCCAATCCCAGGCTTATATTGAGGTATTTTGGTACCATGAAGCAATGGTGACTCACTAGTGAGGAATCTATGTTTGGGGACAGTTGTCTAGTGCTATCTGTTCAGAACACACATCTAGCATTAAAATGAAAAAATAAAAAGTGTCTCTGAAGATGTGGTGTTCTTGTCAAAGTTAAAGATGGCTATTTATTTAGGCTGTGTTCCCAGACTATATTGTGCCCTTGAAAGATAGGAGCCTAAGATAGTTTACTGAGCTCTTTGCTGATGTAATGTGTGAGGAAGATGCTTTTGAGTTTATGCCTTGCATGACACCAGGTTGTGTACTATATGTTCCTAAGGCTAGGAGAAGAATTGGCTGGGACTTGGTAGAAGTTTGGATAGGATCCAAATCTTTTTTATTTTTTCAAATGTTTAGAATAAGCTTGATCAAATATAGATGGTTCTTAGAATTATCTATGGAAAAGAAGCAAGAATTTAGAAGGTAAAAATAGAAAGTGGCCTCCTGAATATTCTGCATATGAAGGCATCACTTTTTTATCTCATTCCTTCACAATCCTGGTTTGGGTCTAAGCAGCTGGAGTAAAGCAGAGTTTGGGACAGTATGTAGACAGCAAACTTTGTTAAAATGTACTCCCTTGGGGAGGCTAGGTGGTGCAGTGAATAGAGCACCAGCCCTGGAGTCAGGAGGACTTGAGTTCAAATCCATCCTCAGGCACTTAACACTAGCTGTGTGACCTTGGGCCAAGTCACTTAACCCCAATTACCTAACCTTCCCCCCTCCAGAAAGCAAAATAAAAATGTACTCCCTTGCTCACCTCTCATGTTTGTGTTGATTATGCAGATCAAATTCTTATTCTATAAAATTCAAATAAGAAAATGTTCATAGTTATATCCAGTGAACTGAGTTTGTGGGAGAGATATTATTTTCTATGCAGTGCATTTTCTGGGTTATTTTCCCTTCCCCCTAACTTGCATTCATGGGTTGGTTCTCCCTGGGGATAACTACCCCAAGTTCAGTATATTCTATGGGTCCACATTCCTAAAACTAGAGTTTGCAAGTCCCAACTAGTACATTCACTTTTGATACAATCATATCGAAGTAAAGTCATTTGCAGAAATGGCATAGCATTGATGATGGTCAAAAAACCCAACACATCCTTATAAACCTGGAGGACATCTTCCCACAAATATGTCCTATGCTAGTGGGAAAAGTAGGCATACACACAGAATACATTAATAGAGAGCTACACATGTAGGGAACATACATGCCCGACCCTGTTGAAAGTGGGCTTTTCATGGATTCCCAGGAGAACATGACAGGAACAACAACAACAAAAAATCCAAAAACAAAAAAAAACCCTTTAACATCATAGTAGAAGAGAATTGTCCAGAACTTCTAAACAGAGACAATGAAATACCAACTGAAAGAATTCACAGATCACCTCCAGAAAAAAAAAACAAATCAGCCAATGCTACTAACTCCAAGACACTAAGTGGTTAAATTTAACAATCCAATTCAGAAACAACAAATTCAACAAGCCTTCAGGAGAAAGACCTTCAAATACAAAGGAAAGGATATTCAAATAAATAACCCACTAGAAAAAGGTGGAAGGAACAGGATGATGTGTTCCACAAACACTGGAGCTCAGGATGTAGCCCAGGAAGTCCTAATATATAATTATTATATATTTAATAATATAATTAATTATTAATTATAACCATTAATTATTTATATAATAATTAATATAATTATTAATTATTAATATAATATAATTTTAATTTCTCTCTTTCTTTTATACAAAAACATGGTCAACTAAACAAGTGGTCAAGGCAGTTACAAAAGATAAAATAGATAATTTGATTACTTGAAGCTGAAAAGTTTCTGCACAGATAACATTAATACATATAGGAAAAGAAAGGAAGTAATTGAATGGGAAAAAATCTTTCTACCAAAATTTTCTGATAAGGGTTTAGTAACCAAGACATATAAAAATTAAATATATATGTGTATATATATATATGTAACATTAGTAGCCATTCTACAATAGATAAATGATCAAGGGATATGAACAAATATTTCTCAAAAGAAGAACTGCAAAATATTCATAATTACATGAAAAATGCTTCAAATCACTAATAATAAGAGAAATTAAAATCAAAACAACCTTGAGATTTCACCTCACACCCTGCAAATTGACAAAAATGACAAAAATTGGTACCAATCAGTGTTGGAGGGATTATGGAAACATAGGTACGCTAATGGTTCCTGGTTGTCCTTCATGCTCAAAGAGGACTAAACTGACATCATTATTTTGGGGTCAAAGGACATTGTGCCCAACTTTGGCTGATTAGACCATTATAAACTCAGAAAACTCTACCACTAGTCAGACACAAATAGTCAATGCAAACATTTGGAGTAGAGATGTCTCTAAATTTGCACATCTCATGTTTCTTTCGAGGTACTGCAATTCTGCTTTGCTCATAGAGCACAGTGCCTTCTTTGATGCAGGCACACATGCTGGGTGGTCCTGTTCAAGTATGTCCCATGTATGCTTCCCATTTGAACAACATGGCCAGCCCATAGCAGTTGGGTATGAATGCCTGGCAGTCCAGAAAGGACCTCAGTGTCCAGTACTTTATCTTGCCAGATGATCTTCAGAATATTCCTAAAATAATACAAATGGAAGTACTTCAGTTTCCTGGCTTGGCATTGGTAGATTGTCTAGGTTTCACAGGCACATAGCAATGAGGTCAGCACAATGGTTCTGCAGACCTTCGGTTTAGTAGGTAGTCTACTATCTCTTCTCTCCCACACTTTCCTTTGGAGCCTCCCAAACACTGAGCTAGCTCTGGCAATTCATGCATCAGCCTCATCATCTATGTGATCATCATTGGAAAGGTAACTGCCAAGGTAAGTTAACTTATCTATAGCATTCAAAATCTTTCCATTTGTTGTAACTGATGGTTTCACATATGGATGGTGTGGTGCTGGCTGGTGGAGAACTTCTGTTTTCTTGATGTTAATTGTTAGGCCAAAATGAGCACAGGTGGCAGAGAATCAATCGATCCATACTCTGTTGCATCTCAGCCTCAGAGGTTGTATTGAACGCACAATCGTCTTTGAACAAAAAGTCACACACCAACTCTCCCTCCAATTTAGTTTTGGCTTGTAGCCTTTTCAAGTTTAGTTTACTCTCAGTGTGGTAGCTGACCTTGATGTCATTTTTGTTTTCATTGAAGGCATCTGAAAGTATCACTGAAAACATCATGCTAGGGGAGGCTAGGTGGCACAGGGCCCTGGAGTCAGGAGGACCTGAGTTCAAATACAGCCTCAGATACTTAACACTAGCTGTGTGATCTTGGGCAAGTCACTTAACCCCAATTGCCCCTCCAAAAAGCAAAAAAAGAAAAAAGAAAACATCATGCTAAAAAGCATGGGAGCAAGCTGTAGCAGCAAGCACCCTAGCATACCCAGGATGGCTGCTAGTACAGGTTCTTAGATCTGCTTTTCTAAAGGAAAGCAACTCAAAATGCATTAACAATCTTACTTTAATCAAACATACATCATTTAGTAGTTCAGGAGAAAAAGTCAGCACCCTGAACTTCAGAAAATACAAACAGAAGTTATAAGCAGACAAAAAAAAATACAGACAGAGAAACAGACAAGCAGACAGGGCTTCCAGCTGTCTGACCATTACATCCATACCAAGTTAGTTACCAGAGAGGGAAGCACCAGCATCTGGGTTTTCAAAGCCAGGGGGCTCAACAGAGCAAAACCTCACATCAGGGTATATATAGCCTTCTCCTGGGTCAGAGAATGTCACAACCTTCTTGACCTACTACCCAAACACAAAGTAACCAGTATGGGCGTTCCTGAAAAACAAGCCTCCCACCACAGGCTCCATGTGACCACATTCAGCCTATTAGGGGGCAGAGTATATTTTCAAATCAGGGAAGATTCTCAGATTCACTTAAGTCTATCAAAGGGCCAAGGCGCAGGGAAGATCTTCACATTCCCATTACACAAGTATTGCTGCTATACTCCATTGGTGCCTGGGAAAGTGTGAGAGAATGTTGTCCATTATACAGAACCTGTGTGAGTGTGCTGTCATGAAATTGGCATACTTCTCCAGGCAACCACATTTTGCCATAATCATCCATAAGCCCTCATGACTGACAGTATCAAAGGCCTTGGTCAGATTGATGAACATTGTGTACAGACCTCTGTTCTGCTTCTGGCATTTCTCCTGGAGTTGTAGGGTAGCAAATACCACATCAACCATTCCTGGTTCCTCTCTGAAGCCACACTGGCTCTCAGGTAGATGACCATTTTCCAGGTGAAGGATCAGCCTATTAAGGAGGACTCTAGCAAGAATCTTGCCAGCAATGACTAAGAGAGAGACCCCCTTCCCTCCCCCTCCCCCATGATTGCCACAGGACAATCTATTTCCTTTATAGAAATGGACAATGGGTGATAATCTATATAACCTGGAAGATTTCAGTCACTCTTTATATGAGAAGTGGACTCCCTGCCTTGTAAATCTCAGCTGGAATAGGATCAGTACCAGGCACTCTGCCACATAAGAGGAGCCTAGTGGCATTTAAAACCTCTCATTTAGTTGGAAGTTTGGCTAGAGAGGGATCGACTTCAACCTGAGGTATACATGGTCAGTAGTTTCAGCATTAGTTGATGATGACCTGTTGAGAACACTGTGAGGGGTGGAGTTAAGATGGCGGAGTAGAAGCAGGACTTCCGTGGGGCTCTGGCTTCCACCTCCCCCCAATTCATGTAAAAGGGGACTCTAAACAAACTTTGGAGCTACAGAACCCACAAAATGACACAGTGAAGCTAAGCTCCGATGAAGACAGCTTGGCAGACCGGCAGGAATCAGCCATTGAAGTGCTCTGGGGGCCGACCCTAGCCCTGCCTGAGCCAGAGGTTTTAGCCCCAGGGGGGGCCTGACCAACCACCGACTGCAGGAAGTTAAGATCACCAGCAGCTGTGGCGGTTTCCAGAATTATCAACACATAGATGCTAAGGACAAATCGAGAGGTCTGTGCAGGATTTTGGGATCCAGTAGTTGGGAGTGCATTAGCTTTTGCCCCCAGGGCGAGAAGCCACTGAGGAGCTGCAGCTGTGCAGCCGCCCCTACATGGCAGCTTCAGCTCCTGGCCTGCCTGCAGACTGTAGGGGACTAAGTGACAAGTCTGAGGGGTAATTGCTCTTGTTTTAACCTGCTTGGATCTGGATTGCAATCTAGGGTGGAGATCCTGGGGTGTGTGAACAGCTTGCCAGAGTGTGTGGAGACCTCAGAGAGGGCACCTAACTAATACCTCCGGCAGCTGAGAAAACCCCAGCATTTGGTATGAAGCTCCCCTGTTTTGTAGCAGAGTCCTATTGTGGCAAAAAGCCCAAAAGTCAAGTAATTGAGTGGAAACATGACCAGGCAAAGGAAGCAAAGCAAACAGAAGAATCCAACATTATTTTTGGGGACAAAAAGGATCAAAGCATGGAACAGGAGGAAGACAGTAAAGTCAGAACTCCTGCACCAAAAGCTTCCAAGAAAAATATGAGCTGGTTACAGGCCATAGAGGACCTGAAGAAGCAGATAAGAGAAGTAGAGGAAAAATTGGGAAGAGAAATGAGAACAATGCAAGAAAATTATGTAATGAGAGTCAACAGCCTAACTGAAGAAAATAATACCTTAAAAAATCAACTAACTCAAATGGCAAAAGAGGCTCAAAAAGGCAATGAGGAGAAGAATACCTTAAAAAGCCGAATTTGCCAGATAGAAAAAGAATCTCAAAAGCTCACTGAGGAGAATCATTTCTTCAGAATTAGATTGGAGCAAATGGAAGCTAGTGACTTTATGACAAATAAAGATGCTGTTAAGCAGATCCAAACAAATGAAAGAATGGAAGGCAAAGTAAAATATCTCATTGGAGAACATTATGAGGAGGTGGGGTCAAGATGGTAGAGAAAAAGTAGGAACTTGCTTGAGTTCTCCAAAATTTACCTTGAAACAACCTTAAATTGCACCTCAACATGAATTCTGGAGTGGCAGAACTCACAAAAGGTGGGAATGAAACAATTTTCTAACCCACAATAACTTAGAAGGACTGCAGGAAAGGACTGTCTCAGTTCAGTAAAAGGGGAGCCCAGTCCAGCAGAGGTAGTATTCAGGCAAGCCTGTGGGAGGCCCCTAGCCCCAGCAAACATCAGCAAGCAAGGCTCCTCAGGCCCCAGAACAGCAGGCCAGCTGTGAGGCTTCTAGCCCCCAGCACAGTAGGGGAGTTCCCAGACCTGGAGGCTCTGGAACAATAATCAGATCGCCAATCAGACACACTGATTCCGTAGGCCCAGTGGCCAAGCCTCTGGCCCCCAGTACAAGAAGCTTTGGGAAGTGTTCCCTTGTACCCCAGGAACAAAGCTTCACCTTAAAATTCATGAAAGTCTGAAAAATGAGCCAAAAAAAAATCCCCAACTATAGAAAGCTAATATGATGACAGGGAAGATCAAAACAAAAATCCAGAGGAGGAAAACAATGTCAAAACACCTACATGTGAAGCCTCAAAGAGAAATATGAAGTGGTCTTGGGCCCAAAAAGAACTCAAAAAGAGTTCAAAAAGGATTTTAAAAATCAAATTAGAGAGGTAGAAGAAAATTGAGAAAAGAAGTGAAAGCTAGGCAAAAGAATCATGAAAAAAGAGATAATCGCTTGGTAATGGAAGCACAAAAATGTTAAAAGACGTACAAAATTTACTCATGAAAATAACTCCTTAAAAAGTAGAATTGGCTGGGGCGGCTAGGTGGCAGTGAATAAAGCACACCAGCCCTGGAATCAGGAGAACCTGAGTTCAAATTTGGTCTCAGACACTTGACACACTTAAAGAAAAAAAACTTACATCAGCTTCACTTCTACAACCACTGTAGAAAAACGTTTATTCAGCTCTGACTTTGGTAAACTGGCCATAATTTGCTAGCTGTAGCAGCAAGCACCCTAGTATACCCAGGGTGGCTGCCAACACAGGTTCCTAGATCTGCTTTTCTAAAGGAAAGCAATTTGAAATGGGTTAACACTCTTGCTTTAATAAAACATATATCATTTACCTAGTTCAGGGGGAAAAGTCAGCACCCTGAAATTCAGAGAATACAAACAAGTTACAAGCAAAAGTTACAAGGAGACAGAGAAACAGATTAGCAGACAGGCTTCCAGCTGTCTGACCATTACATCCACACCTGTCAGTTACCAGAGAGGGAAGCACGAACATCTGGGTTTTCAAAGCCAGGGGGCTCAATGGCTTCCCAGAGTCTCTTCTGGTCAAATCACACAACTCTTCCCAAAGTGAGCCCCCAAACAAAACCTCATATCAGGGTATATATAGCCTTCTCCTGGATCAGAGAATGTCACAGCCCTCTTGACCCACTACCCAATCACAAAGTAACAAGGTGTGGGCGTTCCTGAAGAACAAGCCTCCCACCACAGGCTCCATGTGACCACATTCAGCCTATTAGGGGGCAGAGTATATTTTCAAATCAAGGAAAGTTCTCAGAATCACTTAAACCTATCAAAGGGCCTAGGGACAGGGAAGATCTTAGATTCCCATTCCCATAACACTAGCCTTGTTTCATTCAGGGTTGCTGTTTGGGTGTGGTACCTGCTAAGTTCTCTTGAAGCAAGAGCTGTTCATCTTTCAGGTCTACTGGATTTCATGTTGTCCATAAGTGTGTGCACATTCCATGTACTGATGGTGAGTGGAATCATCTTTCCAAAAGTTTTTGTACTTTTTTTTGTGTGTGTTTTTCAAATGCACAGTGGGATCCCTACCTGCCATGGTAAGTAAGCCAGGGTTGGGTGAAACAGATAATTTTTAGGGCATCTTGGAGATGAGCAGTATGGTCCTTAAAAAGGCTGTTCAGACATCCAGGGGGCTTCCAAATGCCACTGGTGCTTCAATCCAGTGAGAAGATAACCCTATGGTTTGGGCTACCTAGGTGCATGGTTGTGATTACAGCTCCCAGTGTATCTGTACCTGATGTATCATAACTTGCCTGTCATTACAGGACTTTGAGGTAGGTTAAAATGGCAAAAATGGCATGGGTGAATTCTTTCATTCATATGAAGGGTATTCTGTTCAAAGGAAGGTAAATTTTGATGGCCTAAACTTACCTAGTACTTAACTTGGGGTTTACTGGCTAAATTTCTTTCTCTAAGACCATGCCTTAAACCCAATTCATTCTGAATCTCATTGATTGGCCAACCGACCAATTTGGTCCCTGCCCAAGCACCACTTAATGGTTATTTTTTGGACCCTCATGGTTCAGAGTGAATGTAAATAGTAACCATTTCTCTTTTGGCCAGAAACCCTGAGGGTCTTCCCCTCCTGGTTTGATTTTTTTTTTTTAATTAAAGGGGCCATCCCTTGACTCACTTCTTAAAGAGGCCTGTTCACTAAATGGGTATTTCCTCACTCAAAGTGAGAACTTGAAAAGACTTTAGCTTAAAAAGGTCAAGATCAGGGGTGGCTAGGCGCAGGAGGACCTGAGTTCAAATCCAGCCTCAGACTCTTACACTTACTAGCTGTGTGAGCTTGAGCAAGTCACTTAACCCCAATTGCCTTCCAATAAGAAAAAAAAAGTCAAGGTCTCCTACTGTTTCCTGGGCCATCTCTAAGTCTTCCTGATCTATATTTAGCAGCTGGATCTGCTGAGGTTTAGGGTTTAGGAGTGCTCAAGACCCCAAAATACCAACATGCTGGGTCCTGCCGAATGAATTCAACTCAAGCCTTCTCTCAGCCAAAGAAAACAAAGGGTTTTTTTTAAGATTTGCCCTATTGGGTAGACTCTTAAGGAGCCTAAGCATTTGTGACTCTTGTATTGACAGATGGGCCAGATTGAATCTAAACTAGATTGAATCTGAGCATCTTCATGGATGCAAAATGAATCTTATATACAGAAAGATTGTGGGAAGAATCTAGGGGTGGTCTAGTAGTCTGGGAGGAGGGGTCTAGGGAGGGTCTTGAGGAGGAGTCTAAAGAAGGTCTGGGACCAGGCAGACTCCATGAACCAAGAGAATGAGATTTTGAAGGGGATCAAGGGTGGGAAACAGCCTGAGGCAATCTGGAGGCAACAGACAATGGAGCTAGACTAGTTTAAGGGTAACAGATTTGGTCATAGATATTTTGATGGGATCAAGGGTTGGGAGCAAGCTGAAGGCTACTGGAGGGTTAGACTAGGTTAAGGGTAACAAAGATTCACTTATATGGATAATGGAAGATTTTTTACTTCTGGGGACCTCCAGATCAAGTGGGAAGATTCTGTTGTAACAGAATGACAGCAAGTGAGACTATTAATCAATTTAAATGGAGTTATTATTGTGGAGCATAACCAGGGGACTGCCAGGGGTCATGTACCCAAATCAGGCAGCCCTGAGCATATACATCTTGGGGTTTATATAGACAAAAGCCACAACATAAATGTTAGCATTTCTTAATGATTGTTGGCCCAGGGGTCATTTTGTTGACCAACTGGAAAGTTCCCAAATCTATTTCGAGACCTGAATGGAAGGGGGGGTTATGGGCTTCAGGTAGCAGGTTTTCAGGTAGCAGCTCTCCTATGATGGGGAGAGAGGGGGGATATTCACAAAATGGGGGGTTACTACAATCCCCACTTCTTTTTGTCGAGAGTCAAACCTTTGACTCACAGTCAAACCCTTGACTCACAATTGGTGCCTGGTAGCGGGGTCATGGAGACATTGTCATAGTGGCCTATAATAGGGGCCAGGCCAAGAAGCTATAAAACTGAGTTCCTGGAAGACTTCCTCAGGAAGGGCTAGGCCAACATAATAGGGGGGTTGGTCATTCATGTAAAACCAATAGTTAGGGCCAAGGTTGGGCTGGGAAGTGTTTTTTTTTTTTAAGCAATCGGGGTTAAGTAACTTGCTCAAGGTTACACAGCCAGGTGTTTCTGGGTGGGTGCTAAGTGTCTGAGCCAGGGATTCGATCTCCAGGTCATACCAACACTGGAGCGGGTGCTCTTACTCACCGTGCTACCTGGCCGCCCCGGCTGGGAAGTGTTTTAACCACGAAGTATGGAGGTTTCCTCCCCCGCAAACCTTCCCTTAGGCCATTATGCAGAGTGGAAAATGACAATAGAAATGTACCAGTGGAGAAACCAAGGCAGAGGGTGGACTAATCCATAAGCCCTTTTCTGCCTGGAATGTCTAGAGTACATTCCCTTTCTAATCCCCCTTTCTAATAATCCAGGTGTTTTCACCCTTAGGACCATGGGGGTTTCACATG
Source organism: Petaurus breviceps papuanus (assembly GCF_028583685.1). NCBI lineage: Eukaryota > Metazoa > Chordata > Mammalia > Diprotodontia > Petauridae > Petaurus > Petaurus breviceps. The sequence continues at coordinate 6,090,427 of NW_027187374.1, read as the reverse complement.
GAGAAAGGGCACAATAACATTATGAAGAAACATGGGGAAATCTTCACTTGAGAAAATCTGGTCCTGGTCCACCTTCCATTCATCAGGGGCAGCTAATTTCACTCGAGAGTGGTGGAGCCAGGCAGGGATACAGTTCACTTTGACTGTGGTGGGTGTTGTAGGCAAGGAGTCTCGAACTGGTTTCAGGACCCTCCCTTGTGTTTCTTAGTAGCCTCAGCTCATAACTCTTCTCTAATCACTGGGAGGATGGGTTAAGGTTGCCCATATATTATTTCAAAGGGGGAAAGCCCAATTCGGTTGGGGGTGCATCTGTGACCCAGTTTTCCTTTGTTTCTAGGACTAATTTGGCAAGGAACTCCTACAGTATCTGGTTGGTCCAATCCACTTAGCCTGGGCTCTGAGGTTGGTAGAAACAAAAGTTGGCCCATTATCAGAGCCCAACCCTTTTGGAAGGCCAAACTGAGGAAGGACTTCGTTCAGAATTTTCTTAACTACTACACTAGCACCTTGTGACAGTACTTAACAGAATGTTATCTAGTTGGGAAATGGAGTACCTGTCTCTCAGGAGTAAGCTTACTTTTCTGGCTCCCAAATGAGTGATTTGTGGACATGCTTGACCTACTCCCTCCCCACTTCTTTTTCGTTTAGTGAAGGAATCATCCAAGTGTGAACTGGTTGGGTGGAAGGAGGTGCTGGTAAAAGGGCAGACAGTGGAGGTAGGGAGGGGAGCCAAATGGAGGTTTGAATATTGGGGCTGGGGGCAGCTTCATTAGGATTCCATCATCCCCCACTCAAAGAGTTGGGACCCAAATTCATTTGGGAGAAGGGACAGAGGTCTCAGCTTCTGTAGTTTCTTCAGGCCGAAAGAGGGGAGTAGAGCTGTCCCTGTCTCAGTGGGTCCGAAGGAGGAAGCTGACTGATCACATTTAGGAGATGATAGGTATTCACGGCTTGCTGCCAACTGTAGGTGAAATAGCCTATAATCTGAGAGACACAAATCTGATAAGCAAGTTCAATATGCAGGGTCCAAGATATAAGGAGAAAGACAGATATATCTAGTAACAGGCATTTGACTAGCCCAAGTGCCTTTTTACTAAACTATTTAGGCTGTGGAAAGGAATATAATTTTAGGCTGAATAGCTCAGATCTAACACACACACTTTAGTAGCTCAGATGTATCCCAGCTTTAGTATATGGGATAATGATTAACTTATGTTTGTACTTCTGTTTCATAGGCTTCTTTTCCCTTTGTCTAGTTGTTCCCATGTCATTCAGAAAAAAATGTTCTGTTCCAGGGATTTAACCTTTCACTTGACTATGCAGGCAGGCAGATGACAAGCCCATGTATTAATTTACCCAGTTGTTTGGGATATGGAATGACTACACATTCAGATTGAGAACAGCAAAATTTAACATACCTGCATTGTACTTTTACTATCTTTTACTGACCACTTGCTCTTATTAGAGAAATTTGTCATAAAAGGAAAAAGCAGGGACATGCTATATATGACAGGATAAAATATCCTTAGTTTTGTTTGAATTTAGATGTCACTTTAATTTCACCTCATAGCTAGACTCAGAAATAGCCAGGTGAAAAACATTATTTTTCAAAGGAAGACAATGGGGAAACTGAACCAGGAGGTTCCCATTCTAGAACTGAGGCTAAAATTGTCCTCTCGGCTTTTCCCAAAAGCAAACCTTCACCTGTAGCAGGATCACATTCCCTCTGAGTAGCTTGTGGCATTTATACTGATTTAATGTAGACAAATATATCTTAATTCAAACTCAAAATAAAACTAGTCGCAGTCCCAATGGCTTTTACTTCAAATGGCAAGTCTCACCAATCGTAGCTTAGGTCTTGATATAATTGCTTTTGTTACTCTCATGGAACTAAAATAAGCAATAAAAGTTTACCATGACTTGCATACATAAAGATGTATGCATTTCTCAGTAAGCCAAGTTCATTATTTAGGAACTCCATAACTCAAACAAGCTTTTAGTTTTCTCCTGGGGCTGATGACCTTGCCCACCAGATCATTTCTAGGGGATCTGGCAAGTTTACAAATAAGGGGAAATCAATAGGGACCCCAAAGAGGGGGCTGATCAGCTTGTCCACCCTATGATATTCTTCTTCTGGATTGATGAAAAACACATACTTTATGTGTGAGCTGCTGGGGGATCAGCTTTAGGTTTTAATATTATAACAATGATCCCAAATAACTTATTTAACAATCTTACAATTTTTATAAATGAGAGCCAACTTGTTTTAGCTTTAAGACAGGATTAGCAGGACTTAACAAAATAACGTAATTGGTTTTAAACAAATTTTTTCACTGTCTTAGTTTTAACTAAATTTAGACCAAAAGTTGCTTTGTCTAACATTGTTTCTGGCTCACAATGGTCACTCAAGTTTTACAATATACAGTGTAGAAATACAATAATAATACAAACAGTGAGATGACATTAATTGCATTTCCAAATCACCTATAAAAATTATTGATTTTACCAAGTATAGAAGCTGGTTGATTTCTGACCTCATTTTCTCCTCTCCTTTTCTCATCTCCCCACAGTAGTAGACCCTGGTTGTGGGGGTGGTCGATTTGGGAAGGAAGGAGAAAGATGGCACTGCTCCTTGTGTGGGAGGGACTAAGAAATGGGGAGTGCCAGGAGGTTGTAGCTGGGAGCATTGAGGAGGAGGGTTGGGGAACTTGAAGCAGAAACTCCAGGTTAGAGGAGAGGATCATCTGCTTACCTGGGGGGGGGGGAACTTCAGGGTACCTGGGGATCTAGGGCTGTTGCTAGTGTGGTTCCAATGTAGCTTTTCACCAGGTAGGGGAAGTTAACTCAAATTCCCTACTATTCTTCTAACTTTTCACTGCAGCCTTAGCTTAGTCAGAACCAGGACGACAGGTTGAAGGATCTTAATGGTTCTAACTTTTCACTGTATCCTTTGCTCAGTCAGAGCAAGGATGACAAGAGAGACCTCTGCTTGGTCAGAGCCAGGATGACAAGGGGAAGACATTGTAGTGCTAGCCTGAGAGGAACTGGGCTGTGACCCAGGAAAGGGTTAAGTGCTAGTCCTATTCCAAAGTGCAGCTTTGAAATCTGCCTCTCTTTGATCAGTGAAGTGATCCATTTTCTAATAGGTAGATCTTAGGGGAGAAGTTTCCCCTTTCCCCTTTTTTTTTCTGTGAAGGAATCATCTGAGTGGGAATGAGCAGGTACAGGGAGGGGTGCATTGTCAGAGGAAGGGTCAGAGGAGGGGATGGGGGGGGCAGTCAGAACCAGGGCTCCTTCAGTCCCCTGAAGCTAAAAGTTTAGAGGAACTGGAGGAGTTCCTGTTGTGGGCCTTTTAGGGCATTCGTTTTTCCAATGGCCAATTCCCTTGCAATAGGCACACTGATCTTTTGCTAGTATGTATGTGGGTTTCCCAGGCCTCCCACCTCTCTGACCTAGCAGTTTTCATATTGGGCTGGTAGGCTTTCTGAAGGCTGGGACCAGAACTTCTGTGCTATTGGAGAAAGGAACACAAACCAAAAAGGGATAAATGGGGGCCTCTCACTGAGGCAGGACCTCAGGGGTGAATGACAGAACTGGGGAAGAAGGGGCCCTCTGATAAGCTACCCCTGCCTGGTTAAAAGAGTCCTGTGAGGTTGGGGCTGATTGGGGTGGCCTTGGATTATAAAGTGGGGTGAGGGGGTGGCCAGGTAGCACATCGAGTAAGAGCACCGGCTCCAGTGTTGGTATGACCTGGAGATCGAATCCCAGGCTTGGACACTTAGTACCCACCCAGAAACACCTGGCCGTGTAACCTTGAGCAAGTTACTTAACCACGATTGCTTAAAAAAAAAAAAAATTAAGTGGGGTGAGGTCTTCCTCCTCAGACGGTTTGGGGGAGGTTGGCTGTTTGGGTTTTGTTCGAGCAACAAGTACCCAAATAACCTTTTCTAATGAACAAGTTTTCAGCCACAGGTGTGTGTGTGTGTGTGTGTGTGTGTGTGACTAGGTTAAGCCATACGTCAATATAGGGGAATTGGTTAGGGTACCCAGGATGCCCTGTAACTATTTCCCAAACGGCCTCCACAGTTTTTCTGTCAAAAGTCCCTTCCATCAGTCACCCTACTCCAAAGGTGGCCCATTTATTACAACAAAATAGAATCAATTTAGATTTAGTCAATTTCACCTCATAATCTGCTCCTTGATAGGCTTTCTTAAAATGACTAATGATACATCCTAAAGGGGTTTGTGATGCACTGATCCCATAGCTAGTTTTAGTGCAGAAGAAAGACACACAAATAAATGAGAACTTTGGAAACAAAGACTTCCTCCCACGTGAAGTAAAGAAGACTCTCTTAGAGTTCTGTAATTCAATCAAAAACTTGGCTGGAGTCCAAAGGAATGGAAAGAGAAAATTTTGTTTTTCTGCCAACAACCTTTCTTTAAGAGACTATCAATCTTCCTAGCCCAGGTACAGTGTTTCTTACTGCCTGGATGCTTTTGAATCTTACAAGGTGGCAGACTTAAGGATTTCTTTACACAATCACACAGACAAGATATAAGACAGATGGACACAGAATGCTCAAAGTACCTAGATGACACAAAACAGACAGAATAACACAGAAAGACAGGCAGACACAGGATGCTCAAGGTACCTTAGACAAGACAGACACAAAACAGACAGGATGGCTTACCCCAGGGGCTCTTTCTGATGTCTCAGAGAGAAGATGAGGGTGAGGGCTTTTTACTGCATCCAGCTGCCACTCAATCCCCATTAAATAAGTACTCCCAGAAAAGACACTTACCTCTAGAGAAAGGACACTTATCTCTAGGGAACAGGACACATACATAGCTCCATATGGCCAAATGTAGGAACAAATCAGAATCGAGAAGGGACTTGGCTAACTCTGCCTAAGCCTGGGGGCCCTGGAAAAATTCCCCCAGCGACCGGCTCCCCTCAGGGCCAGCTTCCCTTCCCGAGTCTGAGGTTCCGAGGTCTTCGAAGCAACATGGATTGCTGCTATCTCACCAGGGCCTCCAGATGTTGTAGAGGAATGACAGCAAGTGAGACCATTAATCAATTTAAATGGAGTTATTATTGTGGAGCATAATTAACCAGGGGACTGCCAGGGGTCATGTACCCAAATCAGGCAGCCCCGAGCAAGCATATACATCTCAGGGTTTATACAGACAAAAGCCACAACATAACTGTTAGCGTTGCTTAATGATTGTTGCCCAGGGGTTAGTTTGTTTCCCAACTGGAAAGCTCCTAAATCTATTTCGAGAACTGAACGTTCAAGAAGGGAGGGCTATGGGCTTCCAGTACCAGGTTTTGGCAGGTTTATTTGGCAGGTTTGCTGCCTAACTGGGCTTTGTTGGATTTTGGGCAGGTTTCCTAGGCAGCTCTCCTATGATGGGGAAAGATGGAGAATGTTCACAAAATGAGGGTTTACTACAATTCTAGGGGGTTCCCAGAGCCCATCAGATCCAGATGGCTCTGGAGGAAAAAGTGAGGCTAATGACTTTGCATACCCTTCCTTACTCAAATCCAATTCAATTGCAAGTCATATCACCATCTCCCTGCTGTCATGGTTCTCTTCTAGAACAAAGGACAAACCATAACCATAGCCACACAAATTGATTTTTAGTGAGTCAGAGTTGTGCAAAGTCATCAGCCTCACTCTCTCTTCCAGAGTCACTGAAGTCCAATGGCAAGACAAAAGTCAAGACAACTGGTGATGGCTCAGGATGCACCTTGGTGTCTTTGATGTATAGCCAGCCTCTAACCACTCCACAGCTCCTACTTCATGGCCTTAATGTCCATTGGAACAAATTGTTCTCATCTGTCCACTGCACTGGAAGAAGTCTTTACATGATTGGGGTAGACCCCTCCTAACTCATTGACATATTTGAAAGCTCTCAGTTACTCTCAACCTTGTTTAACCATCTGCCGAAATGCTTTACAGGGGTGTGACCACTGTGTATGCTACAGATTCTTGGAGCCACAGGTGAGAGATAGGTGAATCAGGTGAACTCCTAAGTCCTAAAAAGGACTAGTCCTTACACCAAAGGTACTAGTCTTCCCTGAATACCCCTATACCCTTACATGCCACTTGGTGGAGCTATAAAGTGGTGCTGTTGAGGGTTGGAGACTTAGGGGTGCTCGAGACCCCAAAATACTGACACGCTGGGTCCTGCTGAATGAATTCGACTCAAGCCTTCTCTCAGCCAAAGTAAAACAAAGTTTATTAAAGATTTGCCATAATGGGTAGACTCTTAAGGAGCCTAAGTATTTGTGAGGCTTGTGTTGACAAGTCAACCAGATTGAATCTCCTCTAGATTGAATCTGAGCCTTTCATGGAGGCAAGATGGATCTTATATATGAAAAGACTATGGGAGGGATCTAGGGGTGGTCTAGAAGAGAGTTTTAGGGAGGGTCTTGAGGAGGAGTCTAATGAGGAGGTCAAACTCTAGGAATGGGCATAAAGATGGGAAATAGCTGAAGGCTACCTAGAGATGACAGACAATGGAGGGCTAGGCTACTTTAAGGGTAACAGATTTGGGTATAGATATTTTGATAGGATCAAGGTTGGGAAGTAGCTGGACAATGGAGGGCTAGGCTAGGTTAAGAGTAATGTATTTGGGCCTAGCAATAATGAAAGGCTTATGAACTCAGGCAAATGTCTCATCAAGTGGGAAGATTCAGAGTTCAAGGGATTTCCCAGAGCCTGTACCCCATCAGTACAACTTATTTTGAAAAGTAATTAAAATTTATGCTAGTAACGTGACAAAAATGTCCTTATCCTTAGAACCAGAGACTCCCAGTACTGAACTTATATACCAAGGAAGCCACTGATAAAAAAAAAGTTCACTTATGTTCCAAAATATTTACAGCAGTACTTTTTGTGATAGCTAAGAATTGGAAACAAAATAGATGCCTTTTAATTGGGGAATGACTAAACAAATTATGGTACATAAAAGTGATGGAATATGATTGTGCTGTAAGAAATGATGTTGTGTTGATGAAGACATAGAAACATTGAAAGATCTACATGAACAAAGAATCTACATTGTGAAGTAGAGCCAAGAAAACAATACACATAATAACTACAACAATGTAAATGGAAAGAATAACATATAAAAAAAAAGTAAAGGAAACAAAATTATAAAGATCAAATGGGACTCAAATGAAGAGAGATGAGAAGATACTCCCAACTGAAGAAGTTACCCACTAGGAGGATTAGGGTTGCTCTTGAGACCCCAAAATACCAACACACTGGGTCCTGCCGAATGAATCTGACTCAAGTCTTCTCAGCCAAAGAAAAGTAAACTTTATTAAAAGTCCGCTTGCATTAGACACAGAGTAAGTCTGTTCTAGATCATTCTATGGCGCTCTCACTATTCTATGGCATTCTTTGGCACTCTCACTATTCCATGGTGCTCTCACAAACATGAAGACAGGATGGGGTCTTATATACAGAAGGTTGTGGGAGGAATCTAGGGGTGGTCTAGAGGAGGAATTTGGGGAGGGTCTTCAGGAGGAGTTAATGAGGTCAATGATTGATTAAGGGTGGGAGGTAGCTGGAGGCTGCAGACAATGGTGGGGTAGGCCAGTTCAAGGGTATATTGATATTTTGACAGGCTCAAGGGTGGGAAGTAGATGAACAATGGAGGGCTAGGCTAGTAACTAGGCTAGTAGTTAGCAGTTAGTAATTAGGCTAGAGGTCTGGGCCCAGCCACAATGTAAGGCTGATTGCCTCATGCAAATGCCTCATCAAATGAGACAATTTAATCAAGAGTCCAAGGGAGGTTCCCAGATCCTGAACCTCAAGGACTCAAGGAGAGCTCAAGGGGGGCTCCCAGAGCCCATACCTCATCACAACCAATCCCTTCATGGAGGTGGAAGACCCACAAGTGTTATATATTGTACATTTTCAGACTTTCTCAATATTGTACTGACTTAATTTTTTTCCTCTCTAAAAAAAAAATACTATCTACTATATAGGATTCTTCTCTGGGAAGGATATATAAGATACTATGGTGACAAAAGAAACAGAAAATATCAATAAGAACATTTTTAAAAAGAGAAAGTGGATTTTTGGGAGAACATAACTAATTGCATTGTGACTTAACATTTACTATTTTTTCTATTTCTTTCAGTATGATCCCTCTTTGACAGGCACTAAATGTCTTCCACTATACCTCTCTACCTCACTAATTGCTTTAAGACTACAAAAGCAAACTTAGAGGCCTTCAATAGCTTCAGGAAGGCATTTCATTCCCTTTATCCTACTTAAGAAATTAAGTGACTTATTGAATGATAAAGAAAGTAACTGTTTTCTTTGGTCTAGTGTAAATGGCTATGCTAACAAGGACACATTCTTTCCTTTGGAACCATTTAAGCAATCTCTGTTTTAATGGGTAACTTTTCCTTCCTGTGCCTTGTACCTGCTCTTTCCAAACAATCTGCTTTGTAAGAAACACATCTCTTTTTTATAGTGTCCAGGAGGATAGAATATATATCTACATGCACACATATAGACACACACATGTGTCTATATGTGTGTATGTATATATGCATATGTATGTGTATATGTACATATTGATGGAGTGCTTGGGATCTATGTCTGTAATATCAGTTTGTAAAATCAATTTGTAAAACCAGTCTGTAAAATCACATTTCCCCCTCCCCAGCCTCAGAGCATTAACTCTGCCCCTTCCCCCTGCTGTACTCTGCCCAGCAACAACTCATGAATTGTTTATGTCTGCTTGGAACAATAACAAGCTACACCTACAAATCCTTCACTAAACCATCTATAAATATTTTAGCTTTGGCAAATGTTATCTCCCCTTAGTATAATGGCTAGCTGCACCTATGAATCCTTCAATGCACTAAGTTAACTCCTCGGCCAATTAGGCATATCCTGAATCCCCATTAGCTTTGGTTCCCAGCATCCATCTTGTCAAACATGACACTGATGGGTGGCAGACCAGGCACTTCTCAGTCGGCCCTGATCAATAGCTGACTTAGTGATGTTTCAAGCCTAAAACCACACCTCCAGGTAGCCCCACCTTGGGCTATTTCCCAGTGAATTATGGGCAATACACCTACGAGGTTGACATTAAAAGTACATGTTCCTTTAAGCACTGACCACTCCTTAACCCCTCCCTAGTCCCACCCTTATTCACCTAGTTAGCATAATTGAGATCTGATTTACTGTCATGACTCCTTAAAACTATACCTGTGACTTCTTTAAGTTTGCAGGTTCCCTAAAATCCTCCTTGCCAGCTGTAAAGCATAACAATAAACTTTTACAATCCTGACTTCAAGTTTGCTTGGGCCTACTGAATTCCTTCCAGACTGAATTGCAGGTCAGTCTGAATTTCTGGTCATTGATCTTGATCAGAATCCCTGTATAACCTATTGCCATTCCCCCTCATCAATATGTCATCTGTGGAATTGTGAGACTTGTATGCCATCACCTACTGATTTTGTGTGTCACATTCCTCAGTGAATAAAGTACAATTTACCTAGTTCTCTGTAGCCTATGCTAGCTTATTTGGGCGATACTTAGTAAGGACTTTAAAAATTCTCCCAACACCACCTCCCACCTCTGTCCCATCAGGGCCCTAATGTTCTCTTTTTTGTGGTTTCTGCTCCCCTGGAGTGTAGAGTTTTTGTTGGGTAGAATACTACAATGGGATTCCTAGGTCTGTTCTTTTCTGTAGTTCAGTTTCCAACTGCCAGATAACTTTCTGGTATGTGAGTAGAAAAACAGCAACAGCAAAATCTAGTCCAAGTTCCTAAATTTCCCACTTGTTTTGACTTATCCATTGGGGGTCGGTGTAGAAAAACAGAGGATACTTGGGAGTATCAAATGTTGGAGACACTTTCTAACTCCAATTTTGAAAATATTTGTGAATATTCTAGCATTGAAGATGCTTACAGCTACTAGTGGGAGTACCTGAATCTAGGTGCTTGAATTATGACCAGGAATTCCTTGGTTTGGGACATGCCTTTAGATCTGTTAGGGGTTGTTGCTTAGGTCTTGCAGAAGTCATAGACGTGCAGTCTTCATGGTAGTCATTTACGATGTTTTATATTATTCTCTTTGATTCTGTGATAATGAATACATCACTGCATACACTTAGACCATGCTCATGTGATGCATCCTTTGAAATATAATAATGAAAGGTTTTCTTTGTGTGCTGGAGCTGAGCAAGACTTTAATTGGATTAATCTACACTGACCATTTCCCTAAACTCATGAGGTGAGCAGTGACCACCTAGACAATGAGTGGAGCTGGGAAATAAAGGTAGCAGTTCTCTGAGAACCATATTGAGCATGGCATTTCCTCCAAGAATAATGTGAATATGGGGATGCTCTTTTTCTAGTTCCTATTGTTCAACAGGATCAAGTTGGGACCCCACCCTGCCTCAAATTTCTAATAGCTCTGAGTAGGAGAGGAGAGGCAGGTGAAAGTGAACTAAGCTGATAGAGGGGAAGCTTGGAAGAGGAAGGAGCAGGTAGCCAAACCAAATATTAGCTTGTCAACTAAAGTTTTTGAATAGGGAGAGGTTTACCCAAAACCAAGTAATCCCTTAGTGCATTTCTGTTTCTAAGGATTTATTTATTTACAATCAATATTTTGACTTTAATGGCAAGAAGGAATGGGACCTGGTGTACAGCAGGGGCATCAAAGAGGTATCATAGCATGAGAAGCCAATTAATATAATTACTAGGCAGGACCCTATGAGTCATAGAGGTATCATTAAAAACACAAAGAGTCCCAGTGATGATGATCCATTATATTTGAAAGTCATTAAAAAACCCAGATCAGGTCCCATTGTCTTGTTCCAAGTGGAGTTTCCAAGTAAAGAGCAGAGTGACAAAGTGTAACATTCAAACCTGGGAGTAGAGAACCACATATGGCTAACAATTGCTTACTCTCTGGATGGGAGGTCACCATAAAAAAACTGGGATGGTTTGAAATCTAGCTTCCAATCCTAGAATGTGAAGTATAGATAGCCATTCTTCTGCGCTGGTCACGAGACATTAATCCAAGATGAAGCTGGCTGGATACACCAATATGGTTTTTTCCTTGAGGAAAAATATAGAAGGTGGAAAAGAAAAGTTCCTTCTACATAGGTGATACTCTTTTCTATCTCATTAATTTCCAGAGAAAGTTGCAGCAGAAAAGAAATCTTCTTTGAAGATACTGGGCATAAACTCAGAAAAGATACAAATCTTCTGAGATCCTGGGCCTAGTTCAGCTGCCAAATGATATGATTGATGCTTTCACCTTGGTAGCCAGGTTTGCCCATTTCCTTGAGAAAACCCACACTCTACTCTTGGCAGCATGGCGGGCTACCGACAAGGGGAAAAGACACAGGAACCTTGAGACCTGAGATAAATGTTCCCCAACTGAGCAGATTTCATGGATGACATCTTCCAGACAAATGATACTGAACTTCCCTAGATGCTCCTCAATCAGAGTATTATCTATTAGAGAGACTTTCTTAGCTCTATAATGTGCAGTTTCTTTAAGGAAGTTGGAGACATTTTAACGAAGACACCACTATAAATTTTCTTCAGACGAAGTTCCTCTATTGTCTTTGTTACCTGGTTACTCACTCCAGTAATCCTTTCTATTTGGACCACAAAGGCCAGATGATGTGCATCCTTCAGCACATAGCACCCAGGTTTTGAATCCAGGCGCTTGAGACAAGCTACATCTCAGACAATCTGATGGGATTCATGGACAAATGATTCCAGCTGCCTCCCTTTCTTTTGCTTCCTCTTTTCCAAAAGGTCTTGCTTAGCCTGAGTTGCTATGAAGGCTTGGTAAGCTTTCCTCTTCTTCTGGAGGTTCTCTGAAACCAAAGGAATCTTTTTTCTGGGTTCAGGTTCCGCCATCTTTCTCTAAAGCTTTATTGAATCAGACTTATCCATGCTATCTCAGTCTCTGCCTTAAATATATGTGTGTGCGTGCATTTGTGTATATATATGTATGTACACATATGCACATATATATGACAGTATGTGTGTATACTTATATACATGTACACACATAGTTATATACATATACACACTTATATATGTAATCCCATTCCTAAAGTCCTTTGGTATGAGGCTGGAAGAGAGGAGGGAAGAAATTTGTTCTTTTTTAGCTTGAGTCTTTTCAGGTTGCTGGGAATCTCTTCAGGGCTCTTTGAGATCTTCAGGCTCTTTGGGTTCTGTAGTTGTAATAGGCACTTCTGGTTTTCAGGGTTTTTTTTTTTTTTTGAGAAAGAGAGAGATAGGAAGGACAATGCCAACCCCACTTCACCTTGCTAAAGTAAAAGACTCTGGGAAGGCATGAGAGGAGCTGGCAGTCTCTATCATGTCCCTGTTATCCTAGCTTTCTACACTAGAGAATTCAAGGAATTTTCACTTGTATAATTCTTCCTGTGTATACTTTCTCTGATTTCTGTTTTGCTGCTAAATTGGATAAATGAGTTTCTTTGATAATTGCTATATATGTACATTGGGGAACTGGTGTTTAGTGGAAAACCTTGGACATAAAACTTGGGGTCCTCCTCCTTTCCCCATAGGAATAGTGATCAGAAGTTTAGCTTGAACTTGAAAACCACATCCTCTAGATTTAACACAATTTAAGGGAACAGATAGATATAATTCTAGCTTCTTATTCCTTTCTCTCTGAGGAGAGAGAGAGAGGGGAATAAGACCCCAACTTCCTGCTTCCCCTCCTTGTAGGAATTAAAGTCTCCCTTGGAGAAGAATGTGAGGAGAAGAGGCTAGAGGTGTCTATTTTGCCTCCCTTTGAGTCATAAAATGACACTTCCATGCTACATATGGAGGGAAAGCCATCCTTGCAAAATATATGTGTATGAGTATATGCACATATTTATATATACACATACATACACATGTTCCTATAACTCTTTCCAAGCCACAAGACCAACTACCCCCTACCTATATATATGTAACTATAGAAAAGATAGATTGTCAGCTCCTTGAAGATAGGGATAATCTTATTATTTCTTGTGCCTAATACAGTCCTGGAACACAGAAGGTATTTCATAAATGTTTATTTATTGACAATAAAATCTAATTGCACTGGAATTCAGGAAACTTGGGTTTTGGTCCTAGTTCTGCTAGTAAATAATTGTGACTTAATAATAAGTAGCATTTATGTAATGCTTTAATGATTGAAAAGAGCGTTCTATGAATATTATCTCATTTGGTCTTCGCAGGATGATAGTACTAACCCCATTTGACAGATAAGGAAACTCAGCTTGAGAGACTTGCCTATACTCTGGCTTCCTGACCTCACTTGGACTCAAATAAAACCACTGTCCCCTAAGTTACTTAATTGCCAGTTCTAATGGCCCTTTCTCAGTTCTCTGTCTTCTTGACTTCTCTGCAGTTGATGATACCGTTAATTATCTTCTCTTTGATACTTTCTTCTCTCTGTTTTATGTGACACTAATCTATCCTGGTTCTCCTATCAGTCTGACCCCTCTGTTTGGCAGTCTCATTCTCCTTTTCTGGTTCTTCATCCAGGTCACTCCTGCTACTCTTCAATGTACTACAGGGTTCTCTTTCAGGTCTCCTCTCTCTCGATATTATCTCACTTGTTAATGTCATCTTTGCTCCAGATTCAATTATCATCTCTATGCAGATGATTTACTTATAAATATAAAGATTTACTTTTCTTTCTCCTAATCCTCTAGCTTTGCATCTCCAATGGCCATCACAAACTGGATTCCAATAGACATTTTAAACTCAACATGACTAAAATTGAACTTATCTTTCCTCCAAAATTCTCCTCTCTTCTCTATTTTCCTATTACTATCTGATGAGGTATGGGCTCTGGGAGCCCCCTTGAGTCCTTGAGGTACAGGCTCTGGGAACCCCCATTGAACTCTGATTAAATTGTCTCATTTGATGAGGCATTTGCATAAGGCAATTCCATTGTGGCTGAGCCCAAGCCTCTGTTACTAGACTTCCCACCCTTGAGCCTATCAAAGTGTCCATCCACCCTTGGACTGGCCTAGCCCACCATTGTCTGTGGTCTCCAGGTGGCTTCTAGAGACTTCCCACCCTTAATCACTGGTTGACCTCATTAACTCCTCCTGAAGACCCTCCCCAAACTCCTCCTCTAGACCACCCCTAGATTCCTCCCACAACCTTCTGTCTATATATAAGACCCCATCTTGTCTTCATGTTAGTGAGAGCACCATAGAATAGTGAGAGCACCATAGAATGACCTAGCACAGACTTACTTTGTGTCTAAATGCCAGCGGACTTTTAATAAACTTTACTTTTCTTTGGCCAAGAAGACTTGAGTGAATTCATCTGGCACTACCCGGTCTCCAGAGCAACCCTAACCGTAGTGGGTATATTGTGCCTGGTTTTCCCCACAAACCCCGCTCCTCAAGGAAGTGAGCAGACAGGTCAGCTTCACCCTTTCCCCTCAGTCAGTTCACCTGCATAGAAGTAGGTGGGCTTCTGGGTCAGGTGAGGGAGTTTCAAGGTGTGTACTGACCAATCACTGCTTACATAAGGCCCCCTTTATAAGCTGAGGTTCTGCTCCACTTCGAGGCTATTGCTCTACCTGGGATATGGTGATGGGGTGGTGCCGGCTCAGCCTGCCATGTGGCCTGATCAGCCAACATGGCCTTTTAATAAAGGGCCCATTCTAAAATTATTACTTGGGTCTTGCTTGAATTAATCAAGTTATGGTATAACAGGTAACCTCTTCATTTCAAGGGCAACAACATTTTCCCAGCCCAGGTTCTCAACCTAGGTGGCCATCTTTGACTCCCTCACTCTTTCTCACCCTCCATATCCAATCTGTTGCCAAGCTCCTTCCTCAACATTTCTCATATATACATATTCTTTTTTTCCTTCTTCACTGGCATGCCTCAGTGCAGAGCCTCATTACCCTTGGACTACTGCAATAGTCTAGCAGTTGGTCTCCCTGTCTCAAGTCTTTTCTAGTTCATCCTTGACTCACCAGCCCAAGTGATCTTCCTCAACTCCAGTGGCTCCCTATAACTTCCAGGATCAAATAAATATAGAATCTATTGTTTGGGACTCAGAGGTCTTCATAACCTGACCCCCTCCTACCATTCCAATCTTCTTACACCTTATGCCCCCTGTGATCCAGACACACTGGCCGCCTCACTGTTCCTCCAACAAAGCATTCCTTCTCCTAGCTCCTACATTTTCACTCGTCCCCCACGCCTAGAATTTTCTTCCTCATCTCCTTTGCTGGCTTCTTCCAATCCCAGCTAAAATTCTGCCTTTTAAAAGGAGCCTTTCCCAGTTCTCCTGAATCTTAGGGCTTTCCCTATGAAATTAATGTGCTCGCTTGTTTCCCCGGAGCTGTTTGCATGTTGAATACATTAGACTGCGAGCTTCTCCATAGCAGAGGCTGTATGCTTTTTTGCCTTCCTTTGTATCCCTAGAGCTTAGCACAGTGCCTAACAGAGCAGGTCCTTAACAAATGCTTGTTGACTGAGGTTCTTTCAATCAATCATCAATCAACATTAAGTGCTTTCGATATGCCAGGCACAGTGCTAAACGCATATTCCAGCGCAGATTCTGTGATTTTTAATAATTGCAGTGAAAATTCCGATAAGTCACCCATTAATAAGGAGGAGAGGAAGCCCGAGGAGCTAATTTAGAATTGGGAAGTCAGTATTCTGGGGCAGGAGACTGGACTGGCCTTTTCCCCCTGAAGTCGGAGAGGGCAAAGTACCGAGATCTGACGCATGCGTAGTGAGGTCGCGAGGAATTCTATCCAATTCTGCCCCGCTTCCCCTCCAACAGTAGCGGTTTGAAGCGGAAAAGAGCGCTAAGCAGCTTCCGCTCTTCCCCCTCCGGCCCCACCCCCGAACTCCTCCTTTCCCCGCCTCCCGGCCCTGCTTTCCTCCAGGCACGCATGCGCTACCGCCTCTTCGGCGCCCCGCTCCCTCCTTGGAAGCGCGCGGGCGGGCAGTTTGAAAGCCATGGCGGAATCGGATTCCCTGGAGGATACCTTGGAAAGGTCCTTACACATTCAGAAGCTAAAGGCCCGAGATGTGACGGAAGAAGACGTCCTGCGTTGTAGGCAAGAGCAGTCGAAGATCATCAAAGGCACCGGAATTAGCAGTGACCTGGAAGCGCGACAGCGGGACATGCCGTGTGTGTTCCTGTGCTCTCGCTGCCGTCGGCCCCTGGGGGACTCGATGAGCTGGGAGGGCACGGACTTTGATGACAACTGCATCTTCCTGAACGGTGAGGGAGAGTGGGGAGGAGAAGAGGTAGAGGGGAGAGGAGGGGGAGGGGGCGGGCAGGGGGAGGCAGCCGGTAGAAAGGACAGGGGGGTGGGAGGGACAAGGAGTGAAGGGAGGTGCTCAAGATTTAAAAATATTTTGTTTTTTCCAAATTACATTTTAAAACAATTTTTAACATTTTTTTTTAAAGCAATAGGGGTTAAGTACCTTGCTCAAGGTTACACGGCCAGGTGTTTCTGGGTGGGTGCTAAGTGTCTGAGCCCGGGATTCGATCTCCAGGTCTTCTCAACACTGGAGCCGGTGCTCCCACTCGCTGTGCTATCTGGCCGCCCCAATTTTTAACATTTTTAAGAAAAGTTTTGAGTTCCAAACAATCCCTCCCTTCCTCCCACTTCTCCCCCCTCCCTGAGAAGGTGAGCAGTCAGATATGGGTTAGGTACGTGCAGTAGCTTGGGGAGCCCCCTTCCCCTTCACGTCTCTTCTCAGTTTCAATTATCTTATCTATAAAATGGGGATAATTATAACTCTTAGGGTTGTTGTGAGGATCAAATGAGAATAATTGTAAAGCACTTAGCACAATATAAGTGTTATTATTATTAGATAACAGGTAGAAGCTAGGGATGCTTGTGGTGGTGGTAATGATGGCAGTGTGACTTTGGGCAGTCACTTCCCTCTCTGGACCTCAATTTTCTGTAAATTATAAGATTCCATTAGAAATCTAGGTAATCTGAGGTCTCCTCCAGGTCTGCCTAGGAGCCTATTTCTCAAAACAGTCCGATGAGATAGTTGTTCCTATAAGGGTATCTATCCCCTGTTTAAAGATGAGAAAATCAGCCTCAGACACTTACCTGTGTGGACCCCCTGGGCAATCCAGGTAACCTCTCTTCTGCCTTAAGCCTGTCAGGGTTATTGTGAGGGTCAGTTGTAAACCTGATGATCTGACCTTTGGCAAGTTACTTCCTCTCCCAAATTAGATGGTTGGATGGAATCGGTGTTGCTTGACTCTTTTTTTGTGTCCTAGACACTTTTTGCAGTCACGGAAGCCTATGAACTCTTCAGTATAAGGTTTTTAAATGCCTAAAATTAAATACGTAGGATTAGAAAGGAAATCGATTATATTGAAACACAGTTATCAAAATATTCCCCAAAAGTTCATAGACTGAAGGTTAAGAATCTCATGGACTAGATATATGAGGTGCCTTCCAGTAGTTTATGTGCTATCTTCAGTTTAAAGATGAAGGAAAAAACCTCAGAGTAGACTCGTTCCCACAGGTGGTTGGCTAATGAATAATAGCTTAGGTGCTCTGACCAGTGCACTTTTCAATGCATTATGCTGTCATATCATTCTCTTGGGGGCGGCTAGGTGGAACAGTGGATAGAGCACCAGCCCTGGAATCAGGAGGACCTGAGTTCAAATCCAGCCTCAGATACTTAACCCCCCCCCCAAAGCTAGCTGTATGCCCTTGGGCAAGTCACTGAACCCCAACTGCCCTACCTTCCCCCCTCCAAAAATCAAAAACTGTATTATTCTCTTGGGTTCTCACATTTGAGAGGATCCATGCTGGACCATTTGTATGTGATATTTGTTCACAAACTATAATTTTTGAGCTAATTTGAGAGCTACTACTAGTAGTTATATTAGTAGTATTTTACTCTGACAGTACAATTACTTTAAAATTAGTTTTGACGAACAGTTTATTTCAAAAGACACTATTTAGTCACTTATTTCAGAAGCATTAACAAAATTCCAAAACCCCCCAAAACTGTTAAGTGCCTTTTTTGTGCAGAGCACTGTGTTGGGTAAGATTAAAGTTAAGAACAGACTTGGTGCTTACCTCCTATTAGTTTATAGTCTAATAAGGGGATAAGACACCAACACATGCCATATGATATAGTAGATTATAATCACTTTAGACCAAGTGCTATGTGAGATCCAAATTCAATTTCAGTACTAGCTAAAGTACTACTTTAGTGTTAACTCTGAGCTATGTTGTTATGTTGCTGGTATTATATTTTGTTAGATGTGTGCCAACACTATGAAGTAGATCTAACTGTAACATAACATTAGTGGCCCCCAAAGTATTTTTAAATGCAAAAACGTTGTCAACTTTTTGAAATTTATGGAGAGAATGTTTTGAAAAATACTGTGTGAAGTCTTGATAAAGAAGACAGAAGACTAAATTATGAAACCAGCTGGGGGCCATGTACTTCTAACCCAAGTACACCATGTTACAGACATTTATAGTAATCCACTTTATAGTGTTGTCTAAGAAAATGATTGTGCTGTGATTGGTGCTAGTATACTAATAACAATCTTTGTAAATTTAGTATTTGAACAAGTTGCTTATTTTTAAAATGAAGACATTAGATTAGACAAACTATTATTGCCTAGCTCTAAAAATTCTGAAAACATCAATAACCAGCTGTTACCTTTTTCTCATTCTAGCAGTCTCACCTAATGTTTATGTGGATAAGGAACAGAAGCTATCCACTAGAAAAAATGAATATGGCTGGTAAGATGAAAATTAAATAATTATCCATGTATAATACTTAATTCAACAAAGTTTTTTAAATATATGCAGGCTGTGATAGGTACTAGGCATTCAAAGAAAAAATGAAAAAGTTTCCACTGTAAAAGAACTTAATATTCTGCTAGAGCAATATAATAATTACACACATACAAGGTAATTTGAGGAGGGGAGAGAGCATTGACATCTTCCAGGATGAGGAAAAGTTTCATGGGGGAGGTTATACCTGAATTAATTTTAAAAACAAAATTTCTTTTTTTTCTTTATTATGAACTTCATACACATGCATATTTTCATATGCAAAGAACAGAAAAGGAAATATATATGAAACTGAATTTCTGTGAAGTACAGTTTGGCTTTTTTAAAGTATAATACTTTATTGTAATAGTATCAACACTGGCCTCCTTGTAGTCCTCTTGTTAACTTCTTTTCTGTGTATATTTTGAATCTTTTATTAATTTTATTTTCTTTCTTTTTTTTTGGCATTACTATACTATCCCTCAAAATCCCTGTAATTCTTCTTTCTTCCTCTTATTTTTTCCTTTCTTAGAGCACAATAGAAATCCATCACATTCATATACAAAAACTTGTTCAGCCATTTCCCGGTTGATGGATACTCCCTTAATTTCTAGTTCCTTGTTGCTATAGAAAGAGCTGCTATAGATATTTTTGTACATATAGGTCCTTTTCCTCTTTCTTGAGTTGCTTTGCCATTTAGACCTAGTAATAGTATTGGTGGGTCAAATAGTATGCACTTAGTAGCTTTTTGGGCATAATGCCAAATTGCTATCCAGAATGACTAGACGAGTTCACAGCTCCTACCAGTAGTGCATTAATGTGCCTGTTTTCCCTCAGCCCATTCAACATTTGCCATTTTCCTTTTATGACAGTTTTGCCAGTCTGATATATTTGAGGTGGAACCTCACAGTTGATTTAATTGGCAATTCTCTGCTTATTAATGATTTGGAATATTTTTCATATGACTATTGATAACTTGGATATCTTCCTTTGAGAACTGCCTTTTCATATCTTTACTATTTATCAGTTGGAGAATGGCTCTTATTCTTATGAATTTGAATCATTTCCTTCCTATATCTTGGAAATGAAACCTTTATCAAAGAAAGTTTCTGCAAAGTTTTTTTCCCCCAGTTACTGATTTCCCTTCTAATTTTAGCTGCATTGATTTTGTTTGTGCAAAACTTTTATATAATCAGAATTGTTCATTTTATTTTTTGTAATCTTCTCCATCCCCTGTTCATGGGCTTTCTCCTTGTTCATAGATACGAAAGGTACTTTTTTCTTTGCTTCTCTAACTTTTTATGTAATGGCATTTTATATCTGGGTCATATAACCATTGGAAGTTTATATTGGTATTTGGTTTGAAATGTTGATCTCCACCTAATTTCTACCAGACTCTTGTCCAGTTTTTCAAGTAGTTTTTGTCATAAAGTGAGGCCTTTATCCCCCAGTAATTGGTCTGTAATTTTCACTTTCATCTTTATGTGTTATACCTAAACACTTCCACAGATTGACCACTCTATTTTTTTTTTTATAATTAATTTGTTTGTTTCCTTTTAGTTTACAGGAATCAATTTCACACAATTCCTTGAGTTCCACATTTTGTCCCTCTCCTTCCCCTTCCCTCCATGGCGGCATATAGTCAAGTATAGGATCTGTAAATACTTTCACATTATACATTAGTCAGGTTATAAAGATGGATTGTATCAGATGGAATGAAAAATGGTAAAGAGGACATAAAACCAAACAAGAAAAGGAAAAAGATCAGGTATTTTGCTTCCATCTGGATATAAACTCAGTTCTTTCTAGTTCTTTCTCTGGATGCACACATTTCTCTTCATCATGAGTCTTTCGGGATTGACTTATATCACTGCATTGCTGAGAAGAGTCCAATCTATCAAAGTTGGTCATCACACATACGTTGTGTCTGTAATTGTGTATAAATTTCTCCTGGTTCTACTCTTCTCACTCAGCATCAGTTTGTATAAGCCTCTCCAGGTAAATATGAAGACTGTCTGCTCCTCGTTTCTTATAGCACAATAGCATTCCATCACATGCATATACCACAACTTGTTCAGCCATTCCCCAATTGATGGGCACACCCTTAATTTCCAGTTCTTTGCCACCACAAAAAGAGCTGCTATAAACATTTTTGTACATATGGGTCTTCCTCGCACTTCTATGATCTCTTTGGGATATAACCCTAGGAGTGTTGACCACTGTATTTTTTAACCAGTACCAAATCAGCCAGATAATCGTTGCTTTGTCATGAAGTTTGAGATCTGGTGCTGCTAGGTCCCCTTCTTTCCCTTTTTTTCCCCTTTTACTTCCCTTTAGATTCTTGATCTTTTTGTTCCTTTAGAAGAATGTTATTTTTATCTTATTTAGCTCTATAAAGTATTCCTTTTGTAGTTTCATTGATATTATTATTATTAATTTTTATTACTTTATTATAATTATTAAATTTAGGTATTATTGTTATTTTTGTTATTGGTTTAGCCTACACATGAATAGTTAATATTCTTCCGATTATATTTTAGTCTGTATTTCCATAAAGCATGTTTTTTACTTGTATTCCCAAAGTTCCTCTGTGTGTCATAATAGGTAGACTCCTGATTATTCTATACATTCTTTAATTATTTTGAATGGATTTCTCCTTTCATTTCTTCCTGTTGGGTTTTGTTAGTAATATATGGAAATGCTGCAAGGATTTATGTCCATCATCACCACTGTTATTTGATATAGTGCTAGCTATAAAAGTAAAGCAAAAAGAAATTAAGGGAATATGCATAGACAAAAAAGAAGCAAATTTATTGGTTTTTGCAGATGATATGATAGCTTACATAGAAAACCCTAAAGATTCAACTAAAAAATTATTTGAAACAATAACTTGCACAAAATTGCAGGAAATAAAATAAATACTCAGAAATCATCGCTTTTGTCCATTTCAGATAGAAGTGAATTTCATTAGATGCCCACCTCCCCAATCCCAGCTATTATGTTCATATATTCTTTGGGGGCACCCAGTTATGAGAAATAGTACATTTCTCTCCTTCTGTCCTCATTTATTCCCCATTTTATTCCTTTTTTCTTCCCTTTTTTGACATATATGGGACAACCAAACCTGCCAATGGCCTGTCTTAGTTCTTTCCATGACTTGTAAAGTCAGTGAGAGTCTGAGGGAACATCTATCACATTTTTTCAACATTAGCATGTACATACTTCCTCCTTTAGCCACTTTCAGTTTACCTTTCTGGCTCTTACCTTTGCATTTCAAAGATTCTACCCAGCTTTAGTCTTTTCATTGAGAGTGCTTGAAAGTCATCTCTTCTCTTAAAAGTTCTATTTTTCCCCCAATAGTAGTATGCTGATTTTTGTAGGGTAAGTTAACTTTGTTGATAAGCCTTTATCTTATGCCTTTTGGGGTTTTATATTCCAAGATTTTCTCTCCTTTATAGTAGTTTGAGCTGGGTGTTGCATTGGATAGAGTTCAGGACCTGAAGTTGGAAAGACCTGAGTTCATATACAGCTTCAAATAGTTAATAAGTTGTATGATGCTAGATAGGTCACTTAACTTCTCTTTGCCTCGGTTTCCTTATCTGTAAAATGGAGATAACAGTAGTACCTACCTCTCAGGGTAGGGTCCTCACATGAGGATCAAATGAGATAATTGTAAAGTGCTTAGCACTGTGCTTGGTACATAGTAAGTGCTACATAAATCTTGGCTATTATTGTTATGTGCCTGGCACTGTGCTAAGCCCTAGGGATACAAAAAGAGGCAAAAGATAGTCCCTGCCCCCAAGGAGCTTACAGTGTACTAACTGTGACCCTAGGCAAGTCACTTAACTTTTTGTTACCCTCAGATTTCTCAACTATGAAATACAGATAATAGCACCTTGTTGTGAGGATCAGATGAAATAATATTTCTAAAGTGCTTTGCAAACCTTAAAACAATTTAGAAATGTTAGCTAGTATTATTATCTTGAATATGGCTTCTTTATATTTGAACTTTTTCTCCCTGGCTGCTTGCACTATTTTTTTCTTTGACTAGAAGCTCTAGATTCTGATGTTTACAATTTGGGGTTTTCTTATATATTTATATATATTTTTTTTATATTATCTTATATTTATATAAGATATATATGTGTATATATGGGTTTTTTCTTATATTTTCACTTTTGTCTTTTTCTTTTAAAGCAATTGGGGTTAAGTAACTTGCTCAAGGTTACATGGCCAGGTGTTTCTGGGTGGGTGCTAAGTGTCTGAGCCTGGGATTCAATCAGGTCCCTGACACTGGAGCCAGTGCTCTTACTCCCTGTGCTATCTGGCCACCCCTTGTCTTTTTTTTGTGATAGACCTGGACAGTTTTCTTACATGATTTCTTTCATTTATTTATTGCCCCCCCCCCCTTTTTTGGGAGGGCAATTTGGGTTAAGTGACTTTCCCAAGTTCACATGTGAGGCTAGTTTTTGTGTTAAGTGTCTGAGGACAGATTTGAACTTAGGTCCTCCTGACGCCAGGATCGGTGCTCTATTCACTGTGCCACCTAGCCATCCCTTTTATATGATTTTTTTTTTTTTGGAGGGGTGAAGGCAGGGCAGTTGTGGTTACGTGACTGTAGCAGCAAGCACCCCAGCATCCCCAGGGTGGCTGCCAACACAGGTTCTTAGATTTGCTTTTCTAAAGGAAAGCAACTCAAAAAGGGTTAACAAGCTTACTTTAATCAATCAAACATAAATAGTTTACCTCGTTCAGAGGAAAAAGGTCAGCACCCCAAACTTCAGAGTATACAGACAGAAGTTACAAGACAGAAACATATCAAGCAGACTGGCTTCCATACTGTCCAACCATTACATCCATACCAAATCACAGTTACCAGAGAGGGAAGCATCAACTTCTGGGTTTTCAAAAATCTCATCTGGTCAAATGACAACACTTCTCAAAGTGAGCCCCAAAGCAAAGCCTCCCATCAGGGATTATATAGCCTTCTCCAGGATGAGAGAATGTAACCACCCTCTTGACCCACTGCCTAATCACACAGCATCAAGTGTGGGCATTCCTGAAAACCAAGCCTCCTGCCACAGGCTCCATGTGACCACATTTAGCCTATTAAGGAGCAGAGTATATTTTCAAATCAAGGAAGTCTCTTTGAGTCTCTTAAGCCTATCAAAGGGCCTGGGGGCAGGGAAGATCTTTAAATTTGCATTTCCATTACAGTGGCCCAAGGTCACACAGCTAGTAACTGCTAAGTGTCTGGGCCTAGAACTTGGGTCCTCCTGATTAGAACTTAGGTCCTCCTGACACCAGAGCTGCTGCCATGTAGCTGCCCCTCTAATATGCTTTCTTGAAAGATGGTATCCAAGTTTTTTGTTTGCTATGGTTTTCAAGGAATTTTATAATCTTTATTTATACCTCACATGCTCCTGTTTTTTTAGTCTTTTGATTTTGTTTTTATTTCTTGTTTACTCGTTGAATTATTTGGTTTTCTTGAGTAAGGTTTTCAATTTTGTATTTTAAGCTACTTATTCCAATTTTTTTCCTTAAGAGCTCTAGTTTAATATTATCTTTTGTTTAATTTTTTATGACCACTTTTGGAGGCCTTGTGACTAAATCATTCATTTCTGTTTCTATTTTTTAATGCAATTAACCTTTTCTTTTAGGTTAACCTTTTTGTTATCTCTTGAACCACATTTTTTCATTGTGTTCTGTGTTTTCTTCTATTCTCCCACCCCCACCCAATTCCCTCCACCCCCATCCCAGCTTTAGTTTCTAAATTGGACTAGAGACATTCTCTACTTCACACCATATTTAATGATTGTGGAGACAAATCCTATTTGTTTTTGTGCCCTCTGTCGTTTAGATCCCACTGACTTAAGGCCTTGAACACTGACTGCTTCCTCTTCCACATATTGCTCGAACTCGCATGCTACTAGCCCTGTGTGATTGAGCTTTTTCTCAGATCTTTCTGATGGGTCCTGTCTCAGTGCTCACAGAACTACTGAATGCCAGCAGACCTCAGACTTTTACCTTAGCCTGTTCCCCTTTTGGGACTCTTCTCTCAACCATGATAGGCTTCTTGATGTATTATGCAGTCCTGGACTGGATGGAGGAACGACTGCTGGTTTTCTTTGGTGTTTCTGATTACTGATCTTTCTGGTGCTCTTTTAAATATATTTGCTGCAGTCTGTGTGGGAGGGCAGTGCTTCTCTTTGATCTTTTATATTGCTATCTTAGCCAGAAGCTCTAAACTAAGTCTTGAAGGAAGCTAAGGATTCTGAGAGGCCCAGATGAGGGGGCGAATTCTAGGCATGAGGAATGCAGATTTACAGAAGTGGGGATTTTGCAGTTTCACAGAAGTATGGCTGAAACAAACAGTGGGTGTAGCTTGAGATAAAGTCAGATATATGGTTTTAAACCAGATTTTGGAGGACTTTAAACACCAAATTTAGGAGTTTGTATTTTATCTTATAGGCAATAGGGATCCATTGAAGGCTTTTGCTTGGGGTTATGACATGGTGCAAAGGAAGGGTGGATTGGAGAATGAGACAGACTGGTGTAGCAGCAGGCACCCCAGCGTCTCCAGGGTGGCTGCTCACCCAGGTTCTTGGATCTGCTTTGTTAAAGGAAAGCAACTCAAAATGGGTTAACAAGCTTACTTTAATCAGTCAGACATATATCGTTTACCTTGTTCAGGGGAAAAAGGTCAGCACCCCGAACTTCAAAGCATACAGGCAGAATTATCAAGACAGAAACAGATCAAGTAGACAGATTTCCAAACTGTCCAACCATTACATCCATACCCAGTCAACATCTGGGTTTCCACATCTGGGTTTTTCAAAGCCGGGGGACTCTCAACAACGGCTTCCCAGAATTCAGATCAAATCACAGAACACTTCTCAAAGTGAGTCCCAAAACAAAGCTGCACATCAGGGGTTATATAGCCTTCTCCTGGCTCAGAGAATGTAACAACCTTATTGACTCACTAGCCAATCAAGAAGTATCTACTGAAAAACAAGCCTCCCACCCCAGGCTTCAGGTGCACTTTAGCCTAGGGGCAGGGAAGATCTTCCAAATTTGCATTCCCATTACAACTGGAAGCAGGGAGGCTATTTTCATTCAGGTGAGAGATGATGACAACCTTTACTTGAAGACCTTAGCAATTATATCTAAAGCTTAACTGTATTTTATGGCTTTGACAGCATTGGCAACTTTTTTTAAATTTGGCGTTTAGGGTTGAGTTAGCAAACATTGGCTGATAACTCTAGTTTTATTAATGGCAGAAGCCATGTTGAAGAATGTTGAAGTGTAGCTGATGTCTCTGTTATTCTTTTTGATTGATGAGGGAGACAAACTGTTGGTATTCCAGCAGGGATGCTATGAAAAAAACCGAATGGATCCATTTATCCCTTCCTTTGTAAACCAGCTCCCCTTTGTTGTTGCTTTGCCTTGGAGACTCACCACCTTTTGCTGAATTCTCCAGTTAGTAGGATCCAAAATGATTTTACTGTTCTGAGATTTTACTGTATGACTTCATAAATGCTGAGGGAATATGGATTAAATAGGACATCAAAGCTATGTCAGGTTAGTTAAAAAAGGCTTACTACAGAGGATGTTCAGTATTGATGGAGGTAGTAGTGAGTCATGGAATAACAAAGACAGGGTGAGGAGAATGAAATGTACGGAGGCACAAAATAGAGAACTAGGAGACTTTTGTGTGTTAGAGGGAGGGGCAGTACAGGATGATTCAATCATTGAAGTGCCTGCTACATGCAAATTGCTTTGGTGTAAGGTGAGGCAACTAATTAAAATCCCTAGATTCCTTCAAGCAACTAAAGTGCTGTTTTCTACATGAAGCCTTTCCTGATCCTCTTAGTTGCTGGTGACCCTTGCTCTGGAATTATTTATTATACATTTATATTTGTGATATATTGTGTGTAACATACATATTATATATTACACATGTATATGTACACACACATACATGGTGTTCCAAAAGTACTTATTTGTATTTGCTTAATGTGTATATGTGTTGCTTAAGAAAACTTGTTGGGGCGGCCAGGTAGCACAGATCGTTAAGAGCACCGGCTCCAGTGTTGAGAAGACCTGGAGCACCCACCCAGAAACACCTGGCCGTGTAACCTTGAGCAAGTTACTTAACCCCAATTGCTTAGGGGCGGCCAGGTGGCTCAGCGAGTAAGAGCACAGGCTCCAGTGTCGGGATGACCTGGATCAAATCCGGGCTCAGATACTCAGCACCACACCCAGAATAATAACTGGCCGTTGTAACCTTGAGCAAGTTACTTAACCCCAATTGCTTTAAAAAAAAAAAAAAGAAAACTTGTTGATGTTTGATTGATTGTTGTGATCAGTGTAGCATGTTTGAAGAACTTTAGTTTTGAAGAATAGTTTATGGTTTTATAACAGTTGAAATCTTTTTAAAGATCATAAACAAGTACAGTCTTTTCTAAAGCAATGATTTTCTTTAGCATGATTGAGCCTTTGAGTTGTAATGGATGTTCACTGAATATTGGCCAAATATACAGATGTACACCCAGGCATCTTGATTATAAGCGAGACTTATTTTGCTTCGATGTTTCATCAGTTGATGGGTAAGTCTATTTTATTATATGTTATCCCCTAAGATTGATCCTTGGAAAATAAAAGGATGTAAAATACATTTGTAAGTATTTACATACAGTTGTCACTTTGTGAAAATTTTCCTTATAAATGCTCCCACAACTGTTGGGAAGGGCAGCTTCTGGTGTAGCCTCTCCAAGAGTGGGGGAACAATACAAAGCCTACCTGGGGAAAGTTAAGTGAGAACTGGCTGTAGTTTGATTCTGTTGCAAAGTCAAAAGTAATTTATTATTTAAGTTGATCTAATCTTTTTTCCCCTGTCAGACTGTTGAAGCTATACATGATTTGTCAAAAGGGACAATTAACCAAATTGAACAAATGTTAATGACTTTAGTTAGAGATATGTAAGCTTTCTTTTCTTTTGAGAATATTGTAATTTCATACTTTTATATACTTAGATGTGTTGTCAGTTTGGTTTTCAACTTTGTGCATTATTGGAGGCATACATCTAAATGCCTTGTTGTCTTTCTGCTTAGCATACAGCACATTTCAGGGCCACAGCCTTATGAGCTATACTTGGAGAAGGCAAGTTTTTTGAAATCTTAGCATAAACAAAGCATTATTACTAGTATAAACCTGCTACCAAAAGATTCATGTGAATACTGACATAGCCATTAATTCTCAAGTTTGGGTATTCAAGTCTTTGTGTCCCAAATCTTTTAAGCTGGTACTCAGAATTTTTTAGTGTTTTTTGGCCTGTAGAACACTTGGAAGCTGAACCTCAAGAAATACAAACTCAATTTTTGTTGAGAGTGGAGGAGAGAAGAATTGATGGAAATGATCTGGCATATGACCAGAGATTTTTTAGCTCATTTTGAAGCATAGAAACTCAGTCAAGCACATGGAAAACCAATATAAACAAAGACTCCCAGTGTAATTAAAATGGAATTTGTCACAATGATCCTAAACTATTGTTTAGGATACTCCGATATTTCTGAAAAAAATATGGGAGACCAGCCAAGATAAGAGTAGGAGGAAGTCAGTCAGGATGCCATTTTCTACCGTCTCCTCTTCCTCCTCATTTAAAGAGTTAAAGATACTTTAGTATCAGTTGTTGAGTCAGATATTGCCTGAGCTGACAGACTCCTACCAAATAATCAATCTGATCTTACAAAACAGAAATTAGGGCTTTATTATTTGCATTACTGAAAAAGACATGAATTTTTCTTTTAATAAGATTTCTTTCACTATTATTCCCACAATGTGGAAGTTTTTATTTATAGGTCATCATTTGGTAGGTTGGAAAACAAAATTGAAAACTGAAAACTGAGATTGCATTACAATGCAAAGATTTGAATGTCTGTGATCTGAGATGTCTTTGAGATTGCAATTTTCAGACAAAATAATATTCTATTAAAGTTCAATTTATATTTCTTTTTAAGAAGCTGTTTTCTGTAGCACAAGGTACCCTTGAAATTGAAATTGACTTTCTTCAGAAATTTTTTAAAATGGCCTTTTAAAAGTCCTTTACTTTGACCCAGATATTTTGAATTGTTTTAATTGATTGATTTTATTTATTGCCAGTAATATATTCTTCAGCTTCTAAGAAAATTAAAACATAAACAAACATGAATAAAGTTATATTAACCAAAAGAAGAATATTTTCTGGTTCATTGTCTAGGATGCTTATAATGACAAAATTCCTTCAATGGTAATAGAGTGTTAAGAGAGAGAGCATTATGCTTTCAGCTTTAATATTAATATTCACCATTTTGTCCACATTTTAGCTTTATGTGCATTGTAACCATGCTCTATGATAGTTATGTTCTAGGTTCTGCTGAAAATGAAGCTGTGCCTGAAACTGAAGAGCCTCTAACTCTTGATAAGCAAGATGAAATGGAAAGTGTATTAAACAAGGTAATCATTTTCATTGACAAGTTTTTATCTCTGTGTATGTGGAATAACTATTCTCCAAAAAATGATGATATTCCCTACTAAGTTCACTGTTTTGATGTATAAGCCCACTTTCATAATCGAGGTATGGATTATTTCAGTTTAGTTTGTTATGAAGGTCTATTTAAGTTTTTTTCCTACATTGTGCTGCCATATGATAGGGGAAAAAAATAATTATGTACCAGAACTTCTGTCCTTTTTGTCATTATAACTTGAAGATTTCAGGTTCATTGATTTTGTAGTTCATAAATCTTTGGAGTTTAGTTTTGTTTTAAAAACCATACAGACATAGGATTGAGTCTGTGTAACTTTTGTCTTAACTTTAAGAATTGTTGCTATTTCAGAAGGTAGGGCTATTCTGTAGCCAAATTTCTGTCATTTGGGTCAGATTATAAGAGGCATTGTGATGTAATGAAAGGGTGCTGGATTTGGAGTCATTAGTCACTACACGTGTTTCCCTGATAATGAGACACTGTCTTATTTTTTTTGGACAGAAAAACACCAGAGGGCTTATTTTCAGGGGAGGGCTTATTTTAATGAACATCGACAGCAATTTTAATAAACAGGTAAATGTGAACAAAAAATGTACCAGCAAGCAAATCACTGGGGAAGAACAGGATGACACTCTCACTGCTGCAGCTCTGATTGGATGCAGCTTGGAGC
>NW_027187374.1:5964019-6060004 GCF_028583685.1 Petaurus breviceps papuanus | reverse complement strand
AGCGTGTAGCGCAGGGGATTACCTTCACTACAGTAGCAATCTCAATAGGGCTTATTTTCGGGGGAGGGCTTATTTTAGAGGAATCTTACACAGTAAGGGGAGGGCTTATTTTCGGGATAGGTCTTATTATTGGGGAAACATGGTAATAGTCAATGAACATTTATTAAGCTCCTACTGTGTTCTGGGTGTTGTGCTAAATAGCTAGGGATTCAAAGAAAGGGAGAAGAGAGCCCCCACCCTCAAGGAGCTCTCAGTATAATAGGAGAAAACAACACATAAAAAGAAGCTGAAAAGGGGTGGGGGCATGATGAAACCTGGGTGGGAAATGATCTTTGGGGGTGAGTTTCAGAATTGGTTTCATCTTACAGAATAAAGAGTTCCTGGAAATTGTGAAAGCCATGAGGTCAGGGGTAGGAAAGGATAAGGTGAATTTCCTGAGCCCCTCCTCAAAGAGAAGATCTGGAACGATCTCCCAGATGGCGACCCCTCACCCTCTCCAGCCAGAGGAAAGGAGAGACACAGGGACAGAGGGTCCTGAGGACGTGTGAATCAGACTTTGCCTTTGAATTCTGCCCCCACTGCGTACTGCCTACGTGGCCTTGGACAAATTACCCAGCCTGCCTGACTGTAGCTTCCTCACCTCTGAAATTGAGAGAGACTTTATTTCAACAGACATTAAGTTTTATATAAAGCATTGTGTCTGTGTGGATATAAAGATACAAAATAGTCCTTGCTTTCAAAGAGCTTACCTTCTATGGGTGGTTTAGAGCAAGCATGTACAAAGAGAGGTAAATACCAGGTAGTTTGAAGAGGAGGGAAAGTGGCACTAGAGCTGAGTCATGAAGGAAGAGGGTTTTGAAGTATGGAATGAAAGCATTAATTCCAGGCTTTAAGTGCTATAGATAGATTTTAAATCTATCTCATTTGATTCTCACAACAACTAGGAGGCAAGTGGTATTATTAATTCCCTTTTACAGTTGAGGAAAGTGAGGCAAACAGATGAGCTGATTTGCCTGATGTCACCCAGCTAGTAAATGAGACTAGATTTGAACTCAAATCTTCCTGTCTCCAGGTCCAGTGCTCTCTCAATTGCACCTATGATGAATGCATGGTGAGGAGGATGGAGTGCCGGATTTGGGAAACAGCTGGTAGTTAGATTTTTTTTTTCTGCTTTTTTGGAGCAGGCAAGTCAGGGCAATTGGGGTTTGATGCCTTGCCCAAGGTCACATGGCTGGTAAGTGTTAAGTGTCTGAGGCTGGATTTGAACTCAGGTCCTCCTGACTCCAGGGCCTGTGTTCTATTCACTGCACCACCTAGCAGCCCCCTGCTAGTCCGATTTGGCAAAGACATCGAGTTTAGTTTAGTAGGCTGCTCTCAAGTGCTAAATTGAGGTCAGTATTTTTTTCTAGAGGCAGAGGCATTGAAGGGATCCCAGTGAAAGTTTTTGAGCAGGGGAATGACATGGTCAGATCTGTATCTTACTAGGATTTTTTTTGGCAGCTGAATAGATTAGAGAAGATAGAGACCGGAAGCAGGTAGTTCTGGTGAGAGGTGATGAGGACCATTTGATCAGAGAGGAAATATTTGAGAGATTTTGGAGGATCAACAAATTAACAATGAATTCAATGTGATGAGACAAAGGAAATAGGGGTAACTAGTGCAGAACCTGGGAGAATGAAAGGATAGGATAGAAGTAGAGAAGTTTGGGGGGTTTAGGGGTAAAGGCTATGTGTTCTGTTTAGACACAGGGAGTAGATAATCTCTAAGGTTTTAGTGTATAATCTTATTTGTGGAATAACCTTAGTCGCTTGTTTTTTATCCTCTTCCCTCTTTTCTTCTTCCTCCTTTTTCTTTCTCTTTGTATTTCTCATTCCATCCCTTCCTTCCTTCTCCCTTGTTCCCTCTCATATTTAGTCTACTCTTCATCATTTCACTGTTACAAAATTTCCATTAGAAAGTTGAACAGGGGAAAAAGGAAGATAAGTCAACATTTTTTCAGTTTCAGGTTATCAGTAACACCAACACATTGAACTTGGTTATATTCTTTTTGCCCCATTTAGAAAAGCAGTTTTTTTCCTGACTTCTGTTTTGGCTGGTGATCTCTCCTGGGCTCTATGGTTTAGTAAACAATTTGCAGGAAGATCAGTATCTACACCTGCCAATGGGTGTAGCTTAGTTTGAGAGATAAGAAAGAATAATATTTCTACTACTGGTGCAGTAGGAAGGAGACTAGCCTTGAAGCTCACAGTTCTAGTTTCAGATTCTGGGTATACTTCTTAATGACAGACTTGAGTAAGTCACTTTGCCAAACTGAGCCACAGTTTCCCCATCTGTGAATTGAGAGCATTGGCATCCAAGTTCTGATGCTAAATCCTATAATCCTATGGGAAATAAGCAAAACTATAAAAACCCAAAACTGACATTTCTTTTCAGTACCTAACACAAATTTTAAAAAATGATTGAACCATGGGGCAGCTAGGTGGTGCAGTGAATAGAGCACAGGCCCTGGAATCAGGAGGACCTGAGTTCAAAATCCAGCCTCAGACACTTAACACTTATTAGCTGGGTGACCTTGGGCGAGTCACTTAACCCTAATTGCTTAGCCTTCCCCCCTACAAAAAAAAAAGTAAAATGATTGAACTAAAACATCCATGTACACTTTGAACTAAAGCAATATTTCATTTGTTTCAAGTTTTTGAAAAAGAATTAACAAGCTTTACTGTATGACTTAGGTAGTATTACAAGGTTGTATAGAAAAGTGGTGATAAGCTCTTGAAAAAAAGCAGAAACAAAGTCTTGTATATCTTCAGCAGAATTTGGTGGAAGCTTCACATTTAAGGCAAATATCTTTACTTCAGTACATCTTTTCTCTATTATAAAATAGTTAGACTTACAGATATAATTTTTTCATATTTTTCTTATAATTTTTTTTTCTAATTTATCCAACAGCTGCAAGTTATCATGCATGGATTGGAGCTAAGAGTGTCCCTGGTTGAATCAGTTGTTTCAAGTCTTTGTTCCACAACATGAAAGAAATTTCACTTTTTTTACTACTGCTCTTTTCTCCTTTTTATGTATTGTAATTTATTACTGTATCATTTTAGCAGGAGTTACAAAGTACTCAAGGTAATTTTGTTCCCAAGTTATATTTAAGTGAAAAAAGCTTAACCCATTTTATAACTGTTGATGTTATTTTATAACTTTTAATTATGGGATTAAAGTTCCTCTTTTCTGAATTACAGTGCTAAAATTATGCTTATAAAATGTCACTTCCGGAAACCTCTAAAGTGTGGAATTTAAGAGTTTGTTAGGGATTCCTCAACCCGCTTTTCTCCCTTGTATCATTTCTATATTCCTTGACCTCATCTTCCTTACACTTTTTGTTGTCTATTGTAACAACTGACTGTTAGCTTGTTGGGGGATGGGGAAGGAACATGTTATAGAAAAATAAAGTCTGGCTTTTATCATGAACCAATAAATTCCTTATGACGGCTTTTGAGTACTTTGGTCAAAATTTAAGATTAGTTGGAACTTAGATTTTTTTCTTCTGATATGTTAGAATGTTTCTCTGGAATTTACATTATGAAAATTTTAAATTATTAGTCTCATGTAGAAACATTGATTAAATGATGTATCATTGCCATTTAAAAATAGGTGGAGACTTATGCTCACAGACTTAAGTGTAGGAGGATGAGCAGAAATCCTAGTCAAAAAATATTTGCTGATCACTTTCCATGTGCAGAATGCTGTGCTAGCTGACATTACTGCCAAATTAATGCCCTGAGGTATCAGAACAGTTGTTTGATTAATGAAAAATTCTTTTTTGCTTGAAGAAAGTCCAAAAAGAGGGAAACCCTACCTACTCTATTTGTTCTTTGCTATTCTCACCAGCTAGGAGAATGGCTTTTCATAGACTTAGAGTATTTAAGAATTGGAATGGATCTTGGAGTCATTCTCCCCACTGCCCTGGTCCCTGCCCTTTTCACTTCATACTTGGGCTATTTCAATAACCTGTTAATTGGGCTGCCTGTCACAAGTCTCTCTACTCCAGGCCATCCTCCATTCAGTCACCAAAGTGATTTTCCTAAAGTGAAGGTCTGACCACATCACTCC
Organism: Petaurus breviceps papuanus; assembly: GCF_028583685.1. NCBI lineage: Eukaryota > Metazoa > Chordata > Mammalia > Diprotodontia > Petauridae > Petaurus > Petaurus breviceps. The sequence continues at coordinate 6,055,891 of NW_027187374.1, read as the reverse complement.
GTTACTTAATAAATTCCAGTGGCTCCTTACTGCCTCCAGGATTACATACAGAATCCCATTTGACTTTCTAAGCTGTTTATAACTTAACTCCCTCCGTTTCATCCACATTTTCAATCTTTTTAGCCTTTACCTTCCTCTTACACTCTTCATTCTTAGTGACACTGGCCTCTATCAGGTTCCCTGACCATGACACTCCATATCTAGGCTATAGGTATTTTACCAGGCTGCCCCCATGTGCCTGGAATGCTCATCTCCACTTCCTGACTTCCCTGGCTTCCTTCGAGTCCCAGCTAAAATCTCACTGTCTACAGGAAGCTTTTTCCAACCCCTCTTATTGTAATGCCTTTCTTCTTTTAGTTATTTACTATTTATCCTATAAGTAGCTTGTTTGTACATAAGTGTTTGCTTGTTGTCTCTTTCATTAAATTGTGAGCTGTTTCATGGCAGGGACTGGCTTACTTCTTTTTACCCCTTATTACCATGCCTGGCACAAAGAAAAATTGTGTTTATTACTGACTAATTTAATCCCTTTGGACTTCAGTTTCCTCAACTGCAAAAATGAAGGTTTTTGGATTAGGTGGCCTCTAAAGGGCCTTCTCAAAAATCCATGATCCTGTGATGCAAGTAAACTTTGCTTCTTTGAGCCATTGTTTTTAGTTCTATCCACCTTGGATCTAAACATAGCAAGTCTTAATTTTTTCCCCACATGACCTGCCCCCTTCAAAAATTTAGACAATCCTATGTCTCCCTGGATTAAATGACCAAATTTGGTTGTTTCTATTTTGATAGGAAACACTGGATTTGGAGTCAGTGCTTAATTTTGCATCTTGGTTCTGCTACATTCTACTTATGTTACTTTGTGTCAATGGGGAGGGGAAGAGTAAAGGAGGAAGCTTCTGGGCTTATAGTTACCTGCAATTCTGTGTCTTGTTTAAGAGCTAAAGTGGGTCAAATGAAGGATTAAAGACTATTCTGAGGGGTGGCCAGGTGGCTCAGCGAGTAAGAGCACCAGCTCCAGTGTCGGGATGACCTGGTGATCGAATCTGGGCTCAGATACTTAGCACCACACCCAGAAATAACTGGCCGTGTAACCTTGAGCAAGTTACATAACCCCGATTGCTTTAAAAAAAAAAGACTTCTGGAACTATGATTTTACAGGAGCTGGAAAGAATGAAAGTGTTAGAGAGTGAGGAAGTGAATACCTACATGCAAGAGGGACAGAAATAAAATAACTTGAGGCCTAATGTCCCATTCACATCCACCCCCCCCCTCCACTCCATTCCCCCTCATTCCTCTAGATCAGGGATGGGGAACCTATGGCCTTGAGGCCACATGTGGCCCTCTAGGGGCAGCTAGGTGGTGCAGTGAATAGAGCACCCACCGTCCTCAGACACTTAACACTGTGTGAACTTGGGCAAGTCACTTAACCCCAATTGTCCTGCCTTTCCCCCTCCAAAAAAAACAAACATACATACATGTAGCCCTCTAGGTCCTCAAGTGAAGCCCTTTGACTGAATCCAAAATTCACAGAACAAAAGGATCTGTTCTGTAAAACTTGGACTCAGTCAGAAGGCCACATCCAAGGACTTAGAAGGTCCTGAGGTTCCTCATCCCTGACTAGATACTAACAAAGGAAACAAGGACAAAAAGCTATAATATTGGTAGCTCTGGTGAGATGGTTGAGTGAGTGGTTATGGCTAAGTCCAGTGCCTTTTCATTCCATCAAAAAAGCAATAAATGTACCAAATAAAATAAGCAGAACAAGGAAGGGCCCATTATTTCAGAAAAAGGTCCTAGTATAATAAATAAATATGGAATAAAAAAAATCAGTTTTTCCAGAAAAAAAGGACAAGAATATCAAGAGGTAAAACTGGATCAGCACAAGAACCTTCAGAGTAGTCAATACTAACTGATATTACTTATTATTTGACATTCTGGAAATAGCTAAAATAATAAGACCAAAAAAAAAACCCCAACTAAAAGTAAATGTAAACATCAAAGTGGAAGCAATTATCTCTATTTGAAAATGACATGATGTTATACTTAGAAAATTCTAGGTAACCACAGAAGAAACAGACTTAATAGCTTCATAAACAGCCAAATCCATAAAAAAATTGTTTTTTTTTTATCAAATGCTTTATTCTAGTTTACATCATTCATTTCTGCCAGATTTTGAGTTACAAATTTTCTTCCTGTTTTTCCCTTACCCACCACTCCAAAATACTGATCCCACTGGATATCCCCTCCTCCAATCTGCTCTCTCCCATATCTTCTCCCATACCCCCTCCAACTTTCTAATGGGGTACAGTGGATCTCTATGCCCCAATGCCTGTATATTCTATTTCCCGTTTACATGTAAAATTATATATATATATATTTTAAACATTTGATTTTAAAACTTTGAATTCCAGATTCATTCCCTTCTTCCCTTGTCACCCACCCTTACTGGGAAGATAAGCAATTCAATATAGGTTGTACATGTGTAGTTATGCAAAACATTTCCATGGTAGATATATTGTAAAAGACTGACTATATTTCCCTCCTTCTTATCCCACCTCCCACTTGTTCTATTCTCTACTTTGATCCTGTGCCTTTTCAAAAGTGGGTGTTTCCAACTTCCCTCCCTCCCAGCCTGCCCTCCCTTCCATCATCCTCCCTCTTGTCCTCTTCCCCCCCTTCTCTTCTGTAGGGTGAGATACCCTATTTAGTGTGTATGTCATTCCCTCTCTAAGCCAAATTCAATGAGAATAAGGTTGACCCATTCTCTTTTGACTTCCTTTTCTTCCTCTCCTTTGTAACCATTTTCCCTTACCTCTTCTATATGAGATAATTTACCCCAATCTGTCTCTCCCTATCTCCTCTCATTATATTCCTCTCTCACCTCTTAATTTCACCTTTTAAGTATCATCCCTTCCCATTAAACTGGTCCTGTGTCATCCATCTATGTATACCTGTACACATATATACACACATTCACATATATATTCATATGCCCATATACCCTCCTATATAGCTATATATGTATGTGTACATATATGTACACGCATTTCTATTCACTTCAACTATTCTCATACTGAGAAAAATTTAATAAGTTACAATTGTCATTTTTCCATGTAGGAATGTAAATAGTTCAACTTTGATAAGTTCCTTATGATTTCCCTGTTTACCTTCTCATGCTTCTCTTCTTGTATCTGAATGTCAAATTTTCTATTCAACTCTGTTGTTTTCATCAAGAATACTTGAAAGTCCTCTGTTCCACTGAATGACTATATTTTCACCTGAAACACGATACTCAGTTTTGCTGGGTAGGTGATTCTTGGTTTTAATCCCAGCTCCTTTGACCTCCGGAATATCATATTCCAAGCCCTTCGATCTCTCAGTGTAGAAGCTGCCAGATCCTGTGTTATCCTGATTGTGTTTCCACAGTATTCAAATTGTTTCTTCCTGGCTGCTTGTTATATTTTCTCCTTGATCTGGGAATTCTGGAACCTGGCTATAATATTCCTAGGAGTTTTCTTTTTGGGATCTTTTTCAGGAGGTGATTGGTGGATTCTTTCAACCTCTATTTTGCCCTCTGGTTCTAAAACATCAGGGCAATTTCCTTGAGAATTTCTTGAAGCATAAAAATTATTTCTAAAGACTATTAACAAAAACCAGGAAAAAATAAGAATCTATTCAAAGTAACTATAAAATGAATAAAATATTAGCTAATCTATCAGGCCATATGTAAGTTATAAAAATGTAACTACATAGCACTTTATAGAAATAAAGGGAATATTAGAGACTGGGTGGAGCAATTCCATTATAACATCTGCATGACCTGAATGTATAGATTTGATACCATATTGATCAGATTGCCTAGTGGATCTAGGATTAGGGGAAAAAATTTTATCTGGAAGAACCAAAGGTTTAGAATCTCAGGGACCTATTGAGAAAATGACATGAAATATGAAGGACTCCCTTTTTGACAACTGCTGGGAAAACTGGTTTAGGCCTATACCTTACACCACACAACACAATAAACTCAAAATAAATAATGACCTGAATAGGAAAGGTCACTTTTTTTTTTTTTTAAAGAAGTACCTTTCAGAACTATTGCTATGGGGAATTTTTTTTAAATAGTGCCTTCCTTCCTGGAATCAAGAGGACCTGAGTTCAAATCAGGCCTCAGACACTTGGCACACTAGCCGTATGACTTTGGACAAGTCATTTAACCCCAATTGCCCTCCAAAAAGCAAAAAAAAAATTGCCTTCCTTTTGAAAAATGACCCTCCTCATACCTCTACCCAGTATAACAGTATAAAAAGAAGAAAAGCTTTTCAGCAAAACTAACATCAGAGTGATGGTATATGCTATAGAATTATTAAGCAAAAAGGGGAGAAGTCACATAAGACATTTTTGACTACATTAAAAAGCTTTTGCATGAACAAAGTCAATGAATTGGAAAGTACAAAGTGGGAAAATATTTGCATCAAATATCAGAAGATATACACTCTACTATGTGCTGTGGATACAAATACAAAGAATGAACCAATCCCTATGTATGTAAGCTCTGGGTCTAGAGTTCAAATCCTGTCTCAAATACTAACTATGTGAACCTGGGAAGTCACTTAACCTTTCTCAGCCTGAGTGTTATCTATAAAATGGTGATAATACTAGCACATTTCTCACAGGGTTTATGTGAAGATCAAATGAAGTAACTATATATAGAATAAATATAAAGAGTCAATAGCGAGAATTAGGAAACGTTCATGTAGGAGGCAAGGCACTTTTCTTAAGGCATACAAGGAGTATATGGGGCAGAGGTGAATGTAAAAGCACAGATAGAGTATATGGAGTGCCATGTGTCAGGGGCAAGAGGTCTCTGCTAGATCTGCCTGGGGAGAAGAATTATGTATGATAAGTCTGGAAAAATCAATTGGAGTAAATTTATAAAGGATTAAAAAAGTTAGAAGAGTTTGTCCTAGAGGCAATAGGTAGCTATTGGACTTGATTGGGTAGGGGAATGTCATGGTCAGATCTCAGTTTGAGTACTATACAAGGGCTGGATTGGAGTGGGAGAGACCTGAGCTTGAGGCAAGGAGACCAATGAGGAGGCTGTTGGAATAGTCTAGGCAAGAGATAACTAGGACCTGAACAAAGTTGGCCATGTGAGTAAGAAGGGTTCACATAAACAATGCTGTGAAGATAAAAATAGCAAAAATTGGCAACTAATTAGGTATGTGGGATAATGATGAATGAGGAGTCAAGGTTAAGATTGAGGTTATGAAGCTGGGCCTGGAGGAATGGTAGAGGCAGATATATGGAAGTTTGGAAGAAGAATGAGTTTAGGGGGAAAGAGATTTGATACAAATATATGACACCAAGAGCAATTCCCCAATTGCTGGTCATAGGCTATGAATAGTTTCAAAAGAATTGAAGCCTATGAACAACCATCTTGAAACCATGCAGTAAGAAATTCAAATTTAGATGATTTCAGTGTTTTACCATGTACTCTGCAAATTGGCAAGGATGACAAAATCTAGAATCTAAGTTGGAGGGGCTGTTGGGAGACAGGCACATTATACTTGGTTGGTGGATCTGGAAATAGATCTAAACCAATTGGTCTCTTTTGGATATCAGTTTGGAATTACGCAAGAAAAAAGACCTATTATACTTTCAACACTACCATTAGGCATATATGCCAAGGAAACAATGTTTCAATAAATAAATATTCCAATATAGTAGCACTCTGAGGTACAAAGAACTGGAAACAGTGGGAGGCACTTATCAACTGGGCAATGGCTGAAAAGATCCTGGTATAGGAATGTAATGGAATATTACTGTTTATGATGAAAAAGGATTTGAAGAAACTTGGGAATTTAAAAGAAGGATTGATGCAGAATGAAGTAAGCAGGACTAGAAAACAGTACATATGATGCATCCAGCAATGCAAATGAAAAGATGATCCAGAAAGGAAATTTAATTCTGAGTAATTAAAAAAAAAACCCAAAGTAATGAGAGTTCTAGTGAAGATGGCAACATGAAAGATAGAGAAGCCCAGTTCTCCCATATCAACCCTAGTAAATATCTGAAAGGGACTAAAAAAACATTAAAGAAACTACAAAGAAACAAGTAGACTCTTCCAATCCAGAACTACCCCCAAAGGACTGGCAAAGGCAGGGGAGGAAGCTGTGTCAGAGTAGTCAGCCCAAGCTTGTTGGTAAGTATGGAAGGTGAATGAGAAGGTGGGGAGAAGATCTGTAACGGGGAAGCCAGTGTGAGCTCCAGCATATAGATCTGAAACCAGCCAAAATTCTGGACAGTGGTCTTGACAGTGTGAATGCAAGTAATTTGGCACCTAAAGCCACATTCCAGGCTAGGCTTGTCAAAACAACCAGCACCCATAGGTTACTGCACAAGGAAACTGACTGGAGACTAGCGCTGAAATGGTTGAGCAGGAGTCTTGAAATTAGTGTGATCTCCAGCATCACAGAAGAAAGAACCAACCCAACTGAGGGGATAGAGATAGAGACCAACTGAGGCCATACTCAGAAGGGGACCACCAGGACACTGAGGCAGGGATTAAGGCAGAAGATTTGGCCTAATATCAGAAACCTCACCTGAATCAGCAATGCCATGAAAACCTGGAGAGAAGAAAGTGCCAAGAAGAGGGTGGTCAACTGTGTCATAATACACAGAGACATCAAGGAAAGATGGGAAAAGATGATTCAGTTTTGCACATGTCAACTGTCGGATGTCTATAGAACATCCAGTCCAAAATGTACTGTGGTCAGGAGAGCAGTTAGGACTAAATAAAAGGATCTAAGAATCACCTACATAGAGATAATAATTGAAACCATGGGAACTGATGAGATCACCAAGTAAAATAGCATAGAGGATTTCTACTTGAGTTCTATTAGGACTCAAGAACTAAATGAGAGAGATTCTTATTTTTATCGACTCCCTTTTTAAAAAACCTCCCAAAATAGACAGATCTCAATCTGGGTCTTCTTCCCTAGGACCTAAAAATAGCTAATAGTGGTCTGATGTGATGGACGTGGTTGCTCCCCTCCCTCTCAAGTGCTTTCCTACTCTTCACATGCATAGAAGAATTTTTCTGTAGAACTGAGGCAAATGAATAGGTTTTCCACCCTCATTCTTACCCCTCACTATGCCCCATGGGATGAGGAGGGGAGTAGTTGGACAGCACTATGCCTGCAATCCAAAGACATGGGCCAAACAGGCGAGGAATCCTTGACCTCATAGGATTGACCCTCACAGACACCTGGGTACACAAGGATAATAAAATGTTTGTTCCATGTGATGATATTATACTCTACTAGAAGAGTGGGAAATGCCTAAAGTTGAGCAGTAAACATTTTTATAGTGCTGACTAAATTTAGAAAGCATTTATTGGAATAAAAGAAGATAGGTAAGTATGTATGTGTGTATAAAAATGCTTCCAAGAGTGCAAAGTGCCCGGTCAGAGCAAGATGAGCATACAAATGTTTATGGTTAGTAAATACACTTACCTTATGAATGAAAGCAGTTGCTTTAGCTAGGATAAACATCTCATTTTTTAAAGAGAAAGGTCTGAAACTTAGGTGTCCCTTTCTCTTTTCTTTCCCCCAATTGTCTTGTGCAGAGAAGAAAGAAATCACTTTTGTATTTTTATTTTTTTACTTTTTGCAGGGGGAAGGCAGGACAATTGGGGTTAAGTGACTTGCCCAAGGTCACACAGCTAATAAGTGTTAAGTGTCTGAGGTCATATTTGAACTCAGGTCCTCCTGACTCCAGGGCCTGTGCTCTATTCACTGTGCCACTTAGCTGTCCCTGTATTTTTTTTTTTTAAAGCAGAATTGTATTAGGATCAGGAAGGTATGGAAACAAGAAGCTACAAAACAATGGTTATCAGAGGGATTTATTTCTAAGATTTGAAATAGAGAAGAGAAGTTTCTGATTAAAAAATAAAAAAGACATTCCCTTTATGATAAAATTCTTTTTTAAAAAAATATTTAGTTTTCAACATTTACTTTTATCAGATTTTGAGTTCTAGTTTTTTCTACCTCCCCCCTCCCCACGACAGTAAGCAATCTGATATAGAACATACATGTGTAATCATATTAAAGAAATATTCCCCATTAGTCATGTTGTGAAAGAAGAACCAGAACAAAAGGGAAACACCACGAGAAAGAAGAGAGAGAAAACAAGTATGCTTTGATCTACATTCAGGCTCCATGGTTCTCTGGATGTGTGAATTTTCCATCATGAGTCTTTTGGATTTGGCTTGTATTGCTGTGAAGGGCTAAATCTATCAAAGTTGGTCATCACACGGTGTTGCTGTTACTGTGTACTATGTTCTCACTTTGCTCACTATCATATAATAAAATTCTTAAAAGTAATATAAATAATTAGCTGTCATTAAATTATCCTTAAAAAGTTTCCTTAGTCTACCACTATAGAGAATGATTGGCATGGTCCAAATTATGATTTTTCCTTAACTAGCCGGACTAGCATCCTATATCCTGCATCTTTGCACCAGAGCTGTCTTAAACTCAGTTTTCCATAGCAGCTACTTTTTCCCAGCCAGGTGGCAGTCTAGCCCCATTGTTATCATGCTGCCCTTTATCTTTTATCTTTTTTTCCTCTTCTCCCTTCCTTTGAGAATTAGCACTGAGAATGGGGGGTGAAAAAAGAAGTTAGAAGAGCGGCTAGGTGGCTAGGTGGCGCAGTGAGTAAAGCACCGGCTGCTGAGTCAGGACGACCCGAGTTCGGATCGGGCCTCAAACACAACACACAAAAAAACTAGCCGTGTAACCTTGGGCAAGTTACTTAACCCCAAATGCACTCCAAAAGGCAAAAAAAAAAAAAGTTAGAAGCATGTACCCCCTCTTAGTTTCCTCACTCCTCCCATCTAGGCTCCATCACTATCCCAGAAGGCATAGTGCATTCCTCCCCAGGACAGAATTTTTATAGTTAGTCCTTTGCAACATCAGTGTAGGGGTACTTGAAATCTAAAAATACGAACCACAAGTGTCAACAGAAACATCAATGTTTGAAAGAGCAAGGAGGATTATTGCAGTGTAATTGGCGACCATGAGACCGAGAGGAACAGTTTGGTATAGTAGAAAGTGTGCTAGATTTAAAGTCTGAAGACTTAAATTAATCCTGTCTCTGCAAGTGACTTAACTTTTCTGAGCTAGATCTCACCTCTCAGGTTTTTTCCAACTCCAAATCTGTGATCATCTCCCACATTCCATGCAAATCTATATTAAATAAAACATGCATTAGCATTAGTATACACGCAAATTAACAAATAGCAATATGATGCATCATAGATATAGCACAGATATGCACAGTACTGCTATGTAAGTAAACATGTTTTGTAACACTGACTATCCTGCATGCCTCCCCCACCCCCAGCCCCTCCACTGCCTGAAGGCCACCATTCCTCAGGGTTTTGCCAGTACCTAAAAAGGATTTTTTGGAGGGTATGTAGGCTCTCCACCAATGGCTCCAGCACTCAAGGAAGGTGTCCCCTCCAATTGTAGGGGGAGGCAGTTCCCTCATTCCAATTCTATTTAGTCACTAAAAGATGAGTCTTTACGAAGGGATATTTACTTTAAAAGGTGTGATCACAAATATATAAACTTATTCTCCCCAACGGGTGAAAGGCATAATTTCCTTCCCACTGTGTACTACCCGAATCTCTAGGGAGGGGAAGAGGATTAGGCTCATGGGTTAGCTTGATTCCTATGGAGCATTTCCAAGCTCCAAACCTCCATTGGGATCGAGTCTCAGCACTGCCGCTTCTCAGGGCTTCATACTTGGGCAGAAAGCTGCAGCATCCCACCTGGAGGCCTGATTCCAAGTTTGTTATGGCTTGAACCCTCATGAGAATCACTACCCAGCTCTTGAAAACGAGAAATTAAGAAAGACAAACTATGTGGGAGAGAAACAAACAGCCCAAGCCCATTTCTGGGAGCCAGAGTAAAAGAGGAAGGAAATCCTGCTCTTCTCACTGATTCAGTTCATGGCGCTTTCTCTGTGGGTAAACTGTGTGATCTTCACTCTCTGGTCACAGCAGCAAGGGTGCAGGGAGCTTCCATATTAGCAGATCTGGGCATGCCTACACAAACCTCTGCACAATTAACACAATAAAACAGAACAGGCAGTAACTGACATGTGCATCAATTAACATGTATAATTACATGCAAAGCACACATCACATGAGTAGATGATTATTTTTATCTGGCTTCTCCAGTCTCAGCTTCAACATTGGAGAGTAAACTGCCCATAGGCCAGATAGACCTGACTGTCTTGTGACTTGCTTGTTTTTCTGCTCCTTCTCTTCACCGGGTTGATGGGATTATTGTCATCATCAACATGCCTATAATTGAGCCTGAAGTTGTGGAAGGTTCCAGGCTAGTTAGCAGTGGTTCTGGCCTCTCCTGGTTTTTGTGTATCCTAAGAGCCCCTATGGTGGAGGTGATAGCCAGAAAGGTGCATTCTCTAGGTTCAGGCTACTGTTAAAATGGAACTGGTCCCAGTCAAATCTGTTAGGTTTCAGTACGATTTATCCTCTTCACCAGGGCAGCTAGCTAAGTGATGTAGTGGACAGAGAGTCAGACCTGGAGTCAGATTAATCTTCAAGAGTTCAAATCTGGTCTCAGACACTTACTAGCTGTGTGACTCTGGGCCAAGTCACTTAACTCTGTTTGCCTCAGTTTCCTCATCTATAAAAGGAGCTGGATAAGGAAATGGCAAACTATTATGGTATCTTTGCCAAGAAAACCCCAAATGGGGTCATGAAGTGTCATACATGACTAAACAACTAAATCTGCTTCACTGGAAACATCAGTTTCTGAGCCCTTGTCCGGTTCAGACAGTCTTTGTACTACTGGTGAGTAATCTCTTTTATTTAAAGTCTTTTGAGCTATGTCTACCTGCATATCAGAATCTAACTGACTCTCCTGGACACTAAGTGGTTGTGGTATATCAGGGGTAGTGGGGAGATTTGAGGGGGTTCAGATGCTCCGGATTTCATTATCTCTTCTAGTTCTACATGAACCATCTCATCTACTTCCTGAAGGGCATGCTATACTTTTGGGGCACTCATTTAAATGGAGGATGATTTAGCAAAATTTCCTCCACTTGAGTAGGAAGGAAAAAAGCATTTATTTATGAAGCCCTTATTATGTGTCAGGCACACTGCTTTACAAATATTTCATTTGATCCTAACAACAACTCTGGGAGGTAGGTGCTATTATAATAAACACCCCCCCTCCCCTGGTCCCTTTTTTTACAGTCGAGGATACTGAGGTTAAATAACTTGCCCTTACCTTGTAAGTATGTGTGGCCAAATTTGAATTTAGATCTTCCCTCATTCCATGTCCTCTATACTGCACCACTTAGCTGTAGCTCCTTGAGTAACCCTAGAATAAAGTCCTTTAATTTTATAGTGATCTCAATTGCTCCTACAATAGAAAAGTCCCTATGTGAGGAGCCTCTGTGTCTTTCTTTACAGAGACACTTAGTCCTTTAATGACTATATATGTCACCTCTACTTGGGAAGTTCCTCTAGGGCTTAAATACCCCTCTCCCCACCCCCCTGCAGATATCTCTCACTCCTTGGGAATATCTTCAAACATTTAACCCTTTTGTTCCCTCCTAGAGGTGGTGGCAGATGGTGGCACAGAGGATGGAGGACTGAGCTTGGAGTGAGGAAGACCTGAGTTTAAATCCAGCCTTAAACACTTATTAGCTGTGCAACTTTGGACGAGTCACTTAGCTTCTGCCTCAGTTTCCTTGACTGTAAAACAGGGATGATAACAGCACTTATTTCACAGGGATGTGGTGAGGATCAAATGAGATAATGTTTGTAAAAAGCACTTAGCACGTAGCAGGTACTATATAAATGCCTATGCTCTTTTCCTCTCCCAAATGATTACTTTTTCTCCATTTCTCTCATTCCCACCCCATATTCCCTTTGTTCTCCCACCCCAAAATACATTTTGAATAATCAGGGCTTCTATGTCCCAGTGTAGTAAAAACAAAAAATGAAACCATCTCTCTTTTTATGATTTAACAGCAATTGAGAAGATGAACATATCATACAGGATATAGTATCTTGTTATTTGAAAGCAAACTAGAAAAACTATTTTTTTCCAGACAAAAGCTTTCTCTAGACACCTTAGTAAAGGCAAAAAACTTTCCCTAAGAACACAATGCTTTAATCAGTCTCCTAAACTTTAACTTTTTTTTTTTGCCTGTTTGCCATAATTTAGCATCTAACATATAGTTGTCATATATTCTTTTCTTTAGGATTGAATAACAGCTGAAAAGTCAGTTTTTGGCACTAAGGAATCCAATCTACTTCCTTCTCTTTCATCAATCTAATTGAGGAAAATTGCAAAAATATTCTAGGAGAAATAATATATTCTGTCAGCTTTCAGACAGCGTGGGTAACACTTAAGGCTGCAATAAAACATGAAATATTCACCAGGCCAACATCTGTAGCTAAGCAGAGAACAGGACAAAGAAAAGGTCTGTGTACAAAGTTGTAACTAGCGAGGAGCTTTGCCACAGGGCACTAAGATGTGCCCTGTGGAACATGTGGCACTTGGTAGGGTGGAAAACTTCCCTCACATGCCTTCTGTTTCCATCTCTTACTTCTTAGAACTGCCCTCAGGCTACCACCCCCACTGGGGCCTTTCTTAACTCTCTGGAAGACAGGCTTTCCCCTTTACCAAAGGAATTCTACCTGTGGGTAGACTGTTTTCTGTGTCCTATATCACTGTCCCACCCCACTTCTCTTTTCAAATTATTTTTTCCTAGGTGAAAAAATTCCTAGGAATAGCAATACTATTGCTTGTAGGAAAATTTTACCCCAACTAATCTGATTTCTTCACTGTCCCTTGAACATATGCTTATATGAATTATAGGTGATAAAGCAGTATTAATACTAAATATATATGTATTAGCTGGAATGGCACCTAAATTCACAAAGAAAAAGTTAATTGGATTGCAAAAAGACAAAGACAATAATAATAATAATTGAAGGTGACTTTAATGTTCCCTTATCAAATCTAGACAAAACTAACAGATAAATGCAAAGGAAAATATAGAACTGAACAAATTATTGGAGAATTTAGATCTGTAAGACATAACTTCTAAACGGAAACATTAATAAATGTACGTATTTTCCAGTACTAAATGTACTTTTACAAAAAGACAATGTGCTATGGCACAGAAAAATAACAATAATGACTAATATTTTATTTGTATAGTACTTACCATGTACCAGGCACTATGGTAAGTACTTTATAATTATTATCTCATTTTATCCTCACAACAATCTTGGGGGATAAGTGCTATTGTTATCTTCATTTTGCAATTAAGGAACTGAGGCAGAGAAGTTAAATGATTTGCCTGGAGTCACACAACTAGCAAGAGCTTGAGGATGGATTTTTTAAAAAGTCATTTTGTTTTAAATTTATTAAATGAAAAAATCATTTCAGTAATTATCAAAACTATCTGGTACTGGCTAAAAAATAGAAAGGTAGATTAATGGAATAGAGAAGACATACCATTTATAGCAGCAAATAACCATAATAATTTTGTATTTGAAAGGTATAAAGACTTAAGATTTTGGGATAAGAATTCATTATTTGGTAAAAAATTGTTTGAAAAACTGGAAAGCAGTATGGCAGAAACTAGGCATAGACCAGTATCTTACACCATTTACCAAGATAAAGTCAAAATGGATACATGACTTAGATATATAGAGAAATTTTACATGAAAATTAGAACATGAAACATTACTTATCAGGCTTATGGATAGGTGAACAATTTCTGACTAAACAAGATAGAGAGCAAAGTTAGGTGTAAAATGAGTAATTTCAATTACATTAAACAAAAAAAGAATTTGTACAAATAAAACAAATGTAACCAAGATCAGAAAGAAAGCAGAAAAATTTTATAGTTTATAAGATAAAGGTTTCATATCTAAGATACATAAAGAACTGAGGATGGATTTAAATAAACTCCCATCTTTCTGACTCCAGGCTTGGTGCTCTATCCATGGCACCACCTAATGGTGGTAAATTTTGTAAAATAGCAATTAATACAAGGAACACAAACAAAAGATACTGACCTAAATGAAAATTTTTTACTTACAAAATTTTTACATGAATAATCATAGATCAAAGCACAAACTAATTAACTAACTATCTAGCTAACTAATTAACTAACTAAATGAGAGAAATAAGCAGAAAAAATAAAAAAGAAACTAACTATATGAAAGAAGGAAGGAAAAAAAATATTAAGCATCTACTATGTACCAGGCACTCTGCTAAGCACTTTAAAAAAAATCTCATTTTGTCCTCACAAAAAATCTTGGGATGTAGGTCCTGTTATTATCCGCATTTTGCAGATGAGTAGTCACTGAGTGTTTATTAAGCACCTGCCAGTTCCAGGCACTGTGCTAAATACTGGGGATACGAAGAAAGGCAGAAAGTCTGTGCCAGGGAGAAGCTCACAATCTTTGGGGGAGACAACATGCAGACAACTATGTACAAATAGTCTCTATATAGGACATATAGGAAATAATCGACAGAGAGAAAGCACTAGAATTAAGGGGGGGGGGGTTGGGAAAGGTTTCCTGCAACTGCTGGACCTTTAGCTAAGACTTAAAGGAAGCCAGGTAAGTCAGGAGGCAGAGCTGAGGAGGGGTAACATTCCAAGCATAGGAGACAGCCAGAAAAAAAATGCCTGGAACCAAGAGATGGAGCGTCTTGTTCCAGAATTCTCAAGGAAGCCCAGTGTCACTAGATTTAAGAAGTAAGTGTGGAGATAATAAGGTGTAAAAAGACTGGAAAAGTGGTAGGTGTGGGGTGGGAGCTAGGAATGCCAAACAGGATTTTGTATTTAATCTTGGAGGTAATAGGGAGCCACTGGAGGTTATTAAGAGTGACATGATCAGAACTGCACTTTAGGAAAATCATTTTGGTGACTGAATGGGGGGTAGACTGGAGTAGGGAGAGATTTGTGGCAGGCAGACCAACCAGCAAGCTATTGTAATAGTCCAGGCATGACTAGATGAGGAGCTGCACCAGGGTACAGCTCTATCAGAAGACAAGTATTGGCAGTATCAGAAGAGAGAAAGGGACACATTCTAGAGATGTTGCAAAGGTAGAATTAACAGGCTCTGGCAACAGATTGGGCATGGTAGGTGAGAGATGGTTAGGAGTTGAAGCTGATGACTAGGATGCAAGTCTGGGAAATTGGGAGGATGGGGTACCCTCAGTATTAATAGGGAAGTTGTGAAGGGGACATAGAGTGTTTGGGAGAAAAGATAACAAGTTCAGTTTTGGAACTTACTGATTGTTAAGACATCTTGTTGGGAATGTCTAATTGGCAGTTGGAGATGTGAAACTCGAGGTCAGCAGAGAGGTTAGGACTGGATAAGTAGAGTTGAAAATCATCAACATAGAGGTGATGATCAAATGTATGGGAAATGATGAGATCACCAAGTGAAATGGTATATTATGAGAAGACAAGAGAGTCCAGGACAGAGCCCTATCCAATTGCATAAAAAGAAACTGGACTAGTTAGTTGTTAATGAATTGCTGAAGTGGGGGAAAAAATAAACCTAGCTCAATAGTATTTACAACTGAATTCTACCAAAATTCTGAAGAACTACTTAACTCATACCTGTAGAATACAAATTCATCTAAAAAATTGAGACAGGAAATATCCTATCAAATTCAATTTATGAGACTATAGTTTGAGCTGTAGTCCAAATACCTATGTCAGGGAAGACAAAACGAAGAATTATAGGTCAATATCATCAATTGATATCAGTATAAACTTTTAAAATAAAATAACAAAATAACAGAATTTGATATATGAAAGAGACCCCAGGGGCCATGTAGTCCAACTTGTAATGGAAAGGAGTTCCCATTACAGCATACCTGACAAGTGGTGATCTAGCCTCTGCTTGAAGACCTCCAAAGAGAGAGAACCCATTATGCTTGAAGTAGTCCATCCCACTTTTAGACTGCTTCAGTTGTTAAGAAGTTCTGATAACATGCTTAAATTTGTCTCTGCAACTTCCACTTTTTTCTCCTGGCTCTGCCCTCTGGGTCCAAAGGCAACAAACATAATCTCTTCCACATGTGATAACCCTTCATATACTTGAAGACAGTTATGTCTCTCCAGAGTCTTATCTTCCCCAACCTAAACACATTCAGTTCCTATAACCAATCCTTATATGACAGGGCTCTTCACCATCCTAGTCACCCTCTCCTCAACAATCTCCAGCTTGTCATTGTCCATGGCATTCAGAATTGAACTCCATACTCCAGAGGAGGTCTGATGAGGGCAGAGTACAATGGGACTATCACCTGCCTATTACAGGAAGTTACACCCCTCTTTATAGAGCCCAAGATTACATTTTTTTGACTGTTACATCCCACTGGTTTATACTGAGTTTTCAGTATACTAAAACTCCCACATCTTTTTCAGAACAACCGCTTTGTAACCTACACGTCTTATATTTGTGAAGTTGATTTTTGGTGGCATCCAGGCAATTGCATTTATCCCTATAGCATTTCATCTTAGATTTAGCCTAATGTTCTGTCATACAGTTAGGTGCCCAAGCTCCAAGCTAGGTGCCATCTGCAAATCTGATGAGTATACCATTGTGCCTTTATCCAAGTCATTGATAAAATATTAAATAAATATAATAAATGTATTTAATAAATATTAAATAAATAAATAAAATATCAAACATCACAGGAGTAAGCACAGATTCCTATGGCCCTCCATTGAAGACCTTGTATGACATTGACCATTGACAATTTATTCTTTGAATTCAGCCATCCAGTCAGTTCCAAATCCATGTATTGTGTTATCATCTAGTTGGTATTTCTCCATCTTCTCCATGACAACATTATGAGATATTTTAAGAAAAGCTTTGTTAAAATCTAGACAATCTATATCTACTCATTTATTTCCCCTTAATGGGGAAGTAGTATCCTGGTCTATAAATCTAAGGCTCCATTCCTTTCTTACCAGATGCCATTTCCATAATGAATACAAATAATATATAGCAGATAGATAAATCAATTTGTCCAAACAGCAAACAGAAATCAAAGGAAGCATATTAGCAGAATATATCCCAGGCAAGGACAGACTCTTTTCTATGGGGAATGAGATAACTCAGCTCAAACTAGAGAGAGTCTCAGGGACCTGAAGAGAGTCTGGGATGGCATGACTTTTTAAAGCTGAGAGACAGAAGACCAGAATCTCTTCTCTCAAAACCTCTCACCAATTCCACCCTTCATGCAGATGTGAAGCAATGAGTACTCAATCTCCAACAATAAGGAAAGTCCTATATAAATTGACTTTGAAGTTCAGGTTACATTTCTCATGACTATCTGGCATTGACCCTGTCCTAACATGTAGTATTGTTTGAGACATGAGGGTGTGAGTCACACTGGAGAATGACCTTTTTTTTCCCCCTTTAAATTAATTTAATTTTAGCTTTCAACATTTACTTCCATAAGCTTTTGAGTTTTAAAGAGAATGACATTTTCCATCTCAGGACTGGGATCCCAACCTCCCAGCACATTGTTAGAGAGTTTTCACACTAAATAGGGCATAATCACAAATCATTCATATGTTTCGTACTTACTTCTTTTTTAACTTTCTAAGGGCAGAATTAATATGAACTTTAGGCCTTTTAAAATCAGACACAAGCTTAGTGTGGAGATACCTAGAGTCACATTAACATAAAGATTCGAAAAGTAATTCCATCAAAAAGACTACAGTAATATATCCAAAAATCTATTGATTATAGAATCAATTTATCTCCCTACAATATGTAGTGGGAGAAATATCCAAGGACTCTGCTTCACATAGACCAGGCTAGTTTTTGGTATTGAAATTGTCTCGGAGCCCTAATTGGCTCAGGGAGCTAAGGGTTAGCAGTTTTGGTGGCCTCCTGCTGTCCTATAGACAAAGGCCAGGTCATAGATAGTCACTTGGCTCCTTCCTCAGGCTTCTGACCTGAGGACCAGTAACATAATCAACACTAACACAGGAAAGATGTTCTTCACTGAATCAATGCTGTGTCCTCACTGAATCTTCCTTCCCTACTATGGCTAAATAAACCAAGTATCTCACTTTGGTCCAAACTTGAGCCTAAACTGTCAGATTGGCCTGAGTCAGGCCTGGCCTATTTCACCAGGGATGTAAGGATGATTTAGCAATAAGAAAACAATGTAATTGCTGTTGTTCAGTCATTTCAGTTGTGACTGACTCTTTGTGACCCTATTTGAGGTTTTCTTAGCAAAGATATTGGAGTGGTTTGCCATTTCCTTCTCAGGCTCATTTTGCAGAAGAGGAAACTGAAGCAAATAGGGTTAAGTGACTTGGACAAGGTCACACAGCTATTAAATGTCTGAACACAAATCTGAACTCGGGAAGATCAGTTTTGCTGATTCCAGGCCAGGCACTCTATATACTCTGCCACCTAGCTGCCTTAATATAATTAATCATTGTAAAAACAAAAACACCCCAAACCACTAATTTTACTAATAACTTCAAAAAAAGACTTCGACAAAGTAAAATTCACTCATTCATTAGAAAAACCTAAATAAATATCTTAATAAAAATTCAACATCCATGGATATTTTAAAGTAAAATGTTAATATTCCCTATGTTTTAACATAATTCAAAAAGGTTATTCAATAATATTGTCAAAATCTTCCATAATGATTCTACAACTTAACTGTAAGAGATGACTGGAAACCTACATTTTGTCACTTCTCTAAATGGTAGAATATTGTTAATGAATATGATTATAGATTATAGATGATTTGCATGATCCTTAATAAATAATTTATCAAGTTTTCTACCTTAAGTTCCTACTCTATTTAAATAATAATAATGGCCCTGTGGTCTTAGAGTGCTCAAGTCAAAGAGTGTTCAGAACCTTAGAGACCTAGAATAGAGGTGGGGAATCTGTGGTTCCCCTTTATTTACAAAGGAAGAAAATGAGACCTAGTGAGGTGAATTGACTTGACTTTTAACACAAATGGTTAGAGGCTGAAAACCCAGGTTTCCTGATTTCCAGACTGGGGCACTTGCCACTAGACTAAGTTGCTTCTCTCTTTGATTCCATCTTTTTGAGTGTTCTAATGTATTACATTTGCATAATAGCTATTAAAAAATGAAACACCTCAACTATTAAGACTTAGGGAAGTCTGATTTGAAATGTAATTGCCTAAAACCATTTCAGAGATTTGAAAATGTTCCATCCAAACTGCAATGCTCTTTGGCAACTAAACTCAAAAAGAGATAACATTGTCACCTACCCAAGGGCCAACCAGCAAATGTCAAATGAGATTTTTTTTGAGACTTCCTTTTATAATTATCATTGTAATAGACAAATGCATGTTCCCAAATAATGTACATTAACTACAATACAAAAGAGGGTAGGTAACCATAGAGAACTGGAAAAAATATCATTGGCAACCAAAAAAAAATTCCACTATTCAGAAATGAACCTGAGTCATGAAACACAAAAACGATGAGTAAAAAGGATATTATAATTTACTTTTTTGTGCAGAAATGAAAAAGACTTGTGGAAAACCCTCTATGGAACATTGTTATTATTGTTGTTCAGTTGTGTACAACTCTTGGTGACCCCATTTGGGGTTTTCTTGGCAAAGATAATGGAGTGGTTTGCCATTTCCTTCTCTAGCCATTTACAGGCAAGGAAACTGAGGCAAACAGGGTCAAGTAACTTATTCAGGTTCATATCTGTCTGAGGCCAGATTTGAATTCAGGAAGACGAGTTTCCCTGACTTCAGGTCTACTGCTCTATCCACTGTGCCAACTAACTGCCCTTGTGAAACAGAGATGAACAATTTTATATGACTTAGGTTGAGATGAAAGGGGGAAAAAGGCCACTTATGTATTTTGATTTAGGGACTTAGTTGTTAGGGCAGAGGGATAGTCTAATCTTTATATTGGGGCCAGATTAACTACAGGAAGATAAAGGAGATATATAACATTTATTTTAATGTGAAAGTTTTAGCTGTCAAAGGAGATTTTTTTTTTCTTTTGCTTTTTGGAGGGCAATTGGGGTTAAGTAACTTGCCCAAGGTTACACGGCTAGTATTTTTATGTGGATATTAAGTGTCTGAGGCCAGAACCGAACTCAGGTCCTCCTGACTCCACAGCCTAGGCTCTACTCACTGAACCACCTAGCCGCCCTAAAGGAGATCTTTAGAAGGTGAATATTCAGATGGTCAGATGTGGTTAGTGTCGGAATTAGGGAAACAAAAATAGAAGTCTGACTAAAAACTAGGTATCACCTGGAGCAAGCAAATCATGATTAAAATGTGTAAACATAAGTCAAATCAGATGAGCATGTGTTGGGAACAACTTAATAAATAAATAGGAAGAAAAAGTTTCCTATATAGGATAGGAAGACCTGTTTTCTGAGCAAACATAAGAGAAAACCATCTGGCCTTCAAGATCCTTTAAGAGAATTTTTCACATTGCTAAAACTTACTAGACCCCTTTATGGTAGAATTCTTTTCCTTCAGATCTGCCCTCTCTAATATTTGCCTTCTTTTTAGAACGTCACACCCTACCCTACCACTAAAATCATTGTGAAGCTGTTTTCCTCCAAGTTCCTAAATTGTGAGAAGCTCTCTAAATCAGACTACCTTCTCAGCTGGTTCCAATCTAGAATTTTGAAATCATACCTTATCCAGAAAAGAGGATTCTCCTTCTGAACCCAGCCAATCCCACCTCACTTGAAAGATCAAACTGTTTCTAGAAGATCAAGCAGTACCTTCATTCAAGCCTTTTCTAGGTGACAAATACACTGCTCAATGAATTACATTTTTCTAGAATCTGAATATCTAGAATTAGCTATTAGATTCTTCACTCCAGTGTACTTCCAAGAATCCATTCTCTGCTTTGTATGTATTTGAATATCCTCTTCTCTGCTATTCTCATCCTTATCCAGAAATCACCATTGTATCCCGTTGTAAAACATAAGGTATCTTGCTTTCAGGCAGAGTTACTTTATGACTTAGTTACTCTCTTACCATAATTAATGACAACGCATCCGTGAGGAAACTGAGACCAAAGAAGTTAAGTGATTTAAAAAAGCTAGAATACAGACCTTTAGATATGTAAGGGGACTTAGAGATACCTTGTCTAACCTCTCATTTTTTTAAACTTGTGTATGGAGTTATTCTTCTAATGCTATTGACTCAAGCCTCAATTATTGCATATTCCTCTTACTATCATTGCCAGAGTTGGACAAATCTAAGAGAAACATAAACAAATGGGAAAATAAAGTACTGAGTAAACTGTTGGACAATTTAGAACAAAATTTTCTAATGCCTTCTGAATGGACACTATGAAGAATATACATATTTATCAGCACATGACACTTTTACAAAGAAATAGACCATGTATTAGAGCACAGAAAAATTACAAAGAAATATAAAAAGCAGAAATACTAAACGCATCATTTTACAGACCATAATATAACTAGTAAACAATTAATAGAGCACAAGCAAAAGCCACAGAGCTAAATAAAAACAATAATGAAATTCTAAATAATGACTGCTAAAGAGCAAATAGAATTAATAATTGTGTGAAATGCAATAAAAATGATGAGAAAACAATGAAATAGCTGTGAAAATGCATACCTCTAAAATGCATTCATAAAAATTTAAAAAGGAGAATTTATTAACTAAATATGTAATAAATATTGGAAAATAAACAAACTCAAGATAATTGCAAGACAAGAAATTTTGAAAATCAAAGGAAAGATACTTATATTGGAAAGCAAAATTATGGATCTGATAAACCAAACTAATAGCTGGTTCTTTGAAAAAAGTCATAAAACTGATAAATCTTTAGCCCATTGGTTAAAGAGTAGAAAATCATCTTAGCAACAAAAAGGGAAAAACAATAAGAAATTCATTAAAAAAAATAATCAGAACCTATTACACTTAGTTATATGCCAATAAAACTTAGCTCTCCAAAGAAAAAAGAATGATCTATAAAAATATAATGCAATTTTTTAATACTTTAAAGTACTGTAACAATACTCTCAAAAAAGGAAATAGAACTAGCTGCAAAGGAAATACCAAAGGTGGTGGGGGGGAACACCTCCTTATCCAGACGGATTTATAGGATAATTCTATTAAATAAAAATTCCTCTAATACAAAAATTATTCTCAAAAATTGAGAATGTACTTTATCAAATTTTTTAAATGAGCCATAACTTAAAAAAAATATTTTTCCAATTACATGTAAAAACAATTTTTAATATTCAGTTTTTAAAACTATGAGTTCCAAATTCTCTCCCTCCTTCCATCCTTTTCCCCCTCATTGAGAAAGCAAGCAATTTGATATACCGTGTTTCCCCGATAATAACACACTGTCTTATTAATTTTTTTGGACAGAAAAACACCAGAGGGCTTATTTTCAGGGGAGGGCTTATTTTAATGAACATTGACAGCAATTTTAATAACCAGGTAAATGTGAACAAAAAAATGTACCTTTATTCAATAAGCAAATCACTGGGGAAGAACAGGATGACGCGCTCACTGCTGCAGCTCTGATTGGATGCAGCTCGGAGCGCGGCGTGTGTTTCACGGGGGGGGGGGAGCGTGCATACAGAGGGTACCGTAATGTAGCGTGTAGCACAGGGGATCACCTTCACTACAGTAGCAATCTCAATAGGGCTTATTTTCGGGGGAGGGCTTATTTTAGAGGAATCTTACACAATAAGGGGAGGGCTTATTTTCAGGATAGGTCTTATTATCGGGGAAACACAGTAGGTTATATACATGCAAAATATATTCCCATGTTTTTCATGTTGTGACAGAAAACATGGACCAAAAAAAAAAGTTAAAAAAAAAGCATGCTTTAATCTTTATTCAGACTCCACCAGTTCTTTCTTTGTAGGTGGATAATATTTTGCATCATAAATCTTTTGGAATTGTCTTGGATCATTGCATTGCTGAGAATAGCTAAGTCATTCACAATTGATCATCTTAAAATATTGCTGTTACTACATACAATGTCCTGCTGGTTCTGCTCACTTCACTTCACGTCAGTTCATGTAAGTCTTTCCAGGTTTTTCTGAAAGCATCCTGCTCATCATTTCTTATAGCACAATAGTATTCTATCACAATCATATACCACAACTTGTTTAGCCATTCCCCAATTGAGGAGCATCCCATCAATTTCCAATTCTTTTCCACAATGAAAAGAAAGAGCTGCAATAAATATTTTTGTAATATAGGTCCTTTTCCTTTTTCAAAAAAATCTCTTTGGGTCACAGATCAAGTAGTGGTATTTCTGGGTCAAAGGGTAAGCATAGGTTTATAGCGCTTTGGGTATAATTCCAAATTGCTCTCCAGAATGGTTGGATCAGTTCAAAACTCTACCAACAGTTCATCAGAGACCCAATTTTCCCACATCCCTTCCTTCAAAATTGAGACATATCTAATCAATACCCAAACCACAGAGGGATAAAGCAATAAAAGAGAACTTTACACCAATATTGTTGATAAATAGTGATTTAAGAATTTTATATAGAATCTTGACAAAAACACTATAGCAATTTATCAAAAAAGCATTTAATGTGATCAAGTTGCATAATTATTGATACAATTAATCATATTAAAAACAAAAAACATCCTAGATCACATGATTATCTCAATAAAGGTAGAAAAGGCCTTTGAAAAGTATAATACTTATTTATATTAAAATCCCTACAAAGGATAGGTATAGAGTGATTCTTTTTAAAATAAATACCTAAAGCAAAAAGCTAGAATTATATGTGATGAAGAAACTCTATAAGCATTCCCAATAAATACAGGGGCAAAATAAGGATGTTTCCTTTCCCATTACTGTTTAATTTAGTTCCAGAAATGCTAGTAAAAACAATAAAACAAAAGAAAAGAATAAAGATAGGCAAAGTGGAGACAAAAGCATTCCTTTTCATTGATAGCATGATGGTTTACTTAGAAAATATTAGACAATACGCAAAATATCTCTCCTAAAACCCACAACTAATTGAAACAATAACTTTACTAAAATTGCACAATCAACAGCATTTATAGATGATAAATAAGATCCAGGAAGGAATAATAGAAAGGGAAGTCCTATTCAAACTAACTATAAAGTGAATAAAATATCTGGGATTCAATATCCCAAAGCAGTCAGTCAGTCTACTAGCATTTATGAAATGTCTACTACATACCAGTCACTGGATTGAGTGCCAGGAATACAAAGAAAGGGAAAAAACAGTCTCTGCTGATGGATGAAGACAACATGCAAATAACAACATACCAATATACCAATGTGCAGGGTAAATTAGGGAGAAGCTATAGAGGGAAGTTACTAAGATTAAAGACTGAGAAAGGCTTCTGAAGGAAGCTCAGGAAGTTAGGTGGAAAAGATGAGGAGAGTTCCAGATATGAAGGACACCCAGTGAAAATGCCTAGAGTCAGGAAATGGAGTATTGTGTGAAATAAACAGTAAGGAAGCCAGTGTCACTGAATTGCATAGTCCAGGGGTGAGGAACTTGCAGCTTCAAGGCCACATGTGGCCTTCTAGGTCCTTGAGTGAGGCCTTTTTCCTGAGTCCAAGTTTTACAGAACAAATACTTTTATTTAGGGGATTTCTTCTGTGTTTAGATTCAGTAAAAGGCCTGCACTGGAGGACCAAGAAGGCCACATGTAGCCTCAAGGTCACAGGTACCCCACCCCTGGCATAGTACATGGAGGGGAGTAAGGTATTAAAAGACTAGAAAGGTAGGTAGGGGCTAGGAAGTTGGAGATAAGAGACCTGAGGTCAGGAAAGAGGACTGGCCAATGAGATCACCAAATGAAAAAGTATAGAGAGTGAAGAAAGGAGGCCTAGGACAGAACCTTAGGGGACACTTATGGTTAGTGGGCATGACCAGGAGATAGAGAAGAACTGGTCAGATATGTAGGAGGAGAACCAAGAGAGGATATTGTCATAAAAACCTAGAAAGAAGAGAATATCAGGGTGAAGGGGGTGGCTGTTAGTGTCAAAGATTGCAGAGAAGTCAGGAAGGATTGGGACTGATAAAAAGCTTCTAAGAGTTGGCAATTAAGCACATTTAGTACACACACACACACACACACACACACACATAGTTCTAAAATATTCTAGAAAGAACAACTTAAATAGCTGAATGAATATTCAGTGGTCATTGCTGGACCATACCAATATAATAAAAATGATAATTCTACCAACATTAATTTACAGATTTAGTACTGGAACTATCAAACTACCAAGGAGATATTTTTATGGACAAGACAACAAAATTTATTTAGAGGGATAAAAGATTTAGTATATCAAGAGAAATAATGAAAAGGTAGGAACAAAGGAGGAATAGCACTTACAGACTATATAACAAAGAACATTTTTTAAAGGCTAAAAGGGGGGGGTGCAGGAGAAGAAAACTGTTTAGCAAAGCTTCAAGTCATCAAAACAAAATCTGAAAATATATTCAATATTCTACACCTTTAGTTGAAAAGCGAAGTAAGCAGAACCAGAAAAACAATATAGACAATGGTTACTACAATTTAAATAAAAAAAACCCCACAAAGCAATTGAAATAGAATGCTGAAAAATTACAACAATCAAGCTTGGACCCAAAGAAGAGATATGAGAAGGTACCTCCCCCACTTCTTTGCAAAGGTGGGGACTGTAAGTATGGAACAGCACATATAAAGTCAGACTTTTTTTTGGATATGTTGGTTAATTTTGCTGAACTTTTTCCTGCCTTTTAAATTTTCTGTCATAAGTGATTACTGAAGGGAGGGGAAGTGGGAAGGAACACACTGAGAAACATAAATGATATAAAAACAAAAGATAAAAATAAAAATTTATTTTAAAAAAACGGAACTACATTATTATGACTAAGCAGTAAGGTATGTGAATTCATTCACTGAGTATCAGATTGACTGTATTCTGGGGGGCATGGGAAGGGTTGATGCTTTATCCTCAACCAACTTATCAATGATGATTTTTTGTTTTTGCTTTTTTGGAGGGGGGGAAGGCAGGGCAATTAGGGTTATGTGACTTGCCCAAGGTCACATAGCTAGTTGTTAAGTGTCTGAGGCTGAATTTGAATTCAGGTCCTCCTGGCTCCAGGGCCAGTACTCTATTCACTGCGCTACCTAGCTGCCCCATCAATGATGGATCAAATGCCTCGTTTGGTCCCAACACTGAAACTGAACAAAGAAAGTCGATGGTATTTGAGTTGCCTCCAACAGTCTCCTTCTCTGTCCTCCCTTCATTCCCCATCCTTTTTTTCTCTGGTTCAATGAAATTCAACCTTAGACATGTTGAGGACAATCCCACGTCTATTTTGGGGAGAGGCAAGGGAATAAAGGAAGGGTCAGTGGAGGAAGTCTGAGCCAGCGGGGTTTGTATGGTATGAAACTCTCTGTCACTCTCATTTGAAATCAATGACTCTGAGGATTTCAAATTACATTAGGCTCCAACTGTCACTGATTTGATAGCTGTGTTATATCTGACATTTCTGTTTAGACAGCTGTGCCCAGCAGCCTGTGACAAACCATTGGTGCCCTTGAGGCAACGCCACTTTTCCTCTCCCCCCATTAAGTTGCACCCCTAGACTTTGGCTGTTTTCTGTCAGCCTTTCACTTCAGTCTTCTGAGCTCTCTTCCCACTATAGCTGACAGACCCTTTCAGGGAGGTGGAGGTGGGGATGGGGAAGAGTGTTGGGGGGGGGTGGTGGTAAACAATCCTTCCTGTGCTCCCTCTAACCCAGCCAGCTAGGGAATAGTATTTAGTACAAGAAAAGACTATAAGAACTTCATAATCTTGTTGTAAAGAGTTATAAAATCCTTACCACCCAATTATTGAGATTTTTTTGTTTTGTTTTGTCCAAATCTGTTATTTCATCAGCAAAGGAAGCTCCAGGGAGTTGTCATTCATTTTTACCAATGCAGATCACCCTGCAACTTAAAGTCATCTAAGTTGGGGCCCTATGTTCACCCAACATAGACAGGACCCGAACCTGGGTCTTTGTGATGCTGAAAACCCTTTCTTTAAGGAGTATTACTGCTTTTGGATTCTGTGCAAGAAGCCTATGGGAAAAGCAATTGGAAAAGAGGGTACTTGAGCCAAATAAAGAGAATGAAATTGTGCTGGCAACTTGGAGGGGTTTCAACTAAAGAAGTTAAGTCAAGTTAAGTCTGTAAGCGCTTACTAAGCATCTCCTATGTGCCAGGTAGAACGCAAAGTCCTGGGGGATGCAAAGAAAGGCAAACGTGGTCCCTGAACTCAAGGAGCACGCAGTCGAATGGGGTATGTGAAAACAAGATATAGATGGGATCAATTGGAGGTAATCCTAGAGGGAAAGCACTAGAGTTAAAGGAGATTAGAAAACTCTTCTTGGAGAAGGTTGGATTTTAGCTGAGATTTGAAGGGAGTCAGAGAATCCAGGAGGCAGAGATGAGGAGGGAAAGCATTCCAGACATGGGGGCACAGTCAGTGGAAATACAATCAGGATTTGGAGCATCTTCCTTAGAGACAGGCTAATGTCATTGGACTGCAGAATGTATGGAGGGTAGGAATGTGTAAGAAGACTGGAAATGTAAGAAGAGACAAAGGTCTGAAGGGCTTTAAAATCTAAACATAGGAGTGTTATATTTGATCCTAGAGGTAGTAGGCAGCCAGAGGAGTTTATTGAATGAAGGGAAAGTGAGGTGTATGGGAAGACCTGGGCTTTAGGTAGATTAACCTAATAACTGACTAGACTGGAATGGGGAGAGGCTTAAGGTAGGAAAACCAATGGGAATGCTATTGTAATAGTCCAGATGTGGAAATGAGGGCCGACACTAGAGTGGACATTGACACACCCTGACACCGTGTCAGAGAGGAGTGCATAAGAGATATTGCAAAGATAGAGTCAATAGAATTGATGGGACTTGACATTAGGTTGGATATGGAAGGCGAGAGAGTGAGGAGTCAAGGATAACACCTAGATTACAAGCCTGAGTGACTGGGAGAATAGTGATATCCTTAACAGTAATATAAAAATTGGGAAGAGGGGGGGGAGTTTGAAGGGAAGATAATGAGTTCAGTTTCGGACATGTTGAATGTAAGATGTTTACAAGACATTTAGTCTGAGATGTCCAGTAGGCAGTTGGAGATGCAAGACTGGAAGTCAGGAATAGGGTTAGGACTGGATAAATAGATCTAGAATCATCTGTATAGAGATGATAATAGGATCCATGGGAACTGATGAGATAAAAAAGTGGAATAATATGGAAAGAGAAGACGAGGGTCCAGGATAGAATCTTGTGCAATATTCAAAGTTAGCAGGAGTGATAAATACCCATCCAGCAAAGGAGACTGAGAAGAAGTGATCAAACAGGTAGGAGAATCAGCAAATTAATAGATTGATGGTGGAGCAAATTAGTGAAAGATGGAAGAGAATGGTACAAGGCCAAAGGGAGTGAGTCTGGTCGTGACTAGCCTGAGAACCAAGAGAAATATAAGGCATGTAACAAAAACTGATTATATTATTATTATTTTTTATATATGTAAAATGTATGTCTGAGATTCTTATTAATAATTGGGTAGCTCATAAGAAAGATTGGGGTAAACCCGAGTATGATATGAATTTAAAAAGTAAAACCATTTAGGAGCAGCTAAAAAGAGTAATTATTTTATAGAAATGAGGTGCAAGATGAAGAATTGATACAGAGGAATTAGATGAGGGAGGAGGGCTGGTAGTTCTGGTAACCTACGTTCATCAGGAATGGGTTTAAGAGGGAAAAATACCTATATATTTAGAAGAGTATAAAAGTCTTCTAAATTCAGAAGAAATAAAACATTAGGGCCATAGGGAGGGGGGAGAGGACAAGGGGGGGATCTTTAGAGGGGAGGGTGAGAGAATAGGTAAATAGGGGTATAGAAGTGTGTTTAGATTTATCGGAATGGGAAGATGGGAGGGGGGTTCTTTGGCAGGTGGTAGGCAAGTAATAGGAGGGTAACGTAGTGGGTAGAAGTGAAGTGGAGGAGGTAGGAGAGACAGGAAACAAAAGATATGCCTAAACACAAAAACAAAGATCAGGAGTAGAATATGTTTGGGAAAGTGAATATCTATATATGTATGTATACATACATATGTATCTCTATAGCTATCGAGAAACATATCTAAACTTTACTGTAGCCTTCTGGGGGGGAGGGGAAAAAAGTAAAAAAGTACACAGCAGAGATCAAAAGAAAACTCACCAGGAAGCAAAGAAAAGATGGACAATTCTCAACACAATATGTATTATTTATCATACAGGCTTTCTTGAAATGTAAATTTATTGTTGCACATGTTAAATCCTCTCATGCTCTGCTCTGCACACGACATGCTTTTTTTTCCCTTTCTTTGGATTTAAGTTCCAATATTTAAGTTTATGATATGTTTTTGTTTCTTTTCTCTATTCTGTATTTGTGTTCTGAACCTTGAATCTAAAATAAAAAACAGAAGAGGTGCTGCTAGGTGGTGCAGTGATTAGAGCACTGGCCCTGGAGTCAGGAGGACCTGAGTTCAAATTTGGCCTCAGACACTTAACACAAAAACTAGCTATGTGACCTTGGGCAAGTCAATTAACCCCAATTGCCCTGCCTTCCCCCTTCCAAAAAAAAAGAAAAGAAAGGAATTCAAGTGAGATAGTTGAGTTATTAAAAGAAGTGATAATTGGTTATAAATTTTTTAACCAGAGATTAAACACCTATTACTAGTTCAACAAAACCAGGCTGTAAGTCTCAACCACTTTGGAAAGTAGAGGAAATTGTGCTGTGGCTTGCATCAAGTGTGTGATATTTGTATTTCTGCCATAGCCAAGTAACTGTCATCTGTGCTCCAAGTATAGTCTGATCTTCTTCCTGGAGGAGAAAGTGAAGGGACTTGAAGAATGCCTTCCCACACTCCAGTTGCAAGGGAGAATGTTTCCTAAAGGGAACAGAAAAGAGACTTCAATAGGAGAAAAAAAAAGTGGGGGGATGTGGGGTGGGGGGAGAAATCTGAGGTAGAAGAGGGAAAACTGACTTTTGTCAGAATGATAGACAATGAAATGGCATAACATGTGGTCTTGGGCAGTAGACTGAAGACCATGGTGGTATAGGCTGTGTTTTCCTTACCACTGCTCATTGAAAGAAAGGTGTGGAATGAAAAAAAAATAATAGCTGGTTAAGAAGATGTTATTTGACAGTGGAATTTATGTCTGGATGATGGTTTATAACATAGGGATGCCAGAACCCTAGCCAGAGAAAGGGTATGGTTGCCAAATGTTGGTAAGAATGCATTTATCACATGTTGCAAATATAATCTGCAGGACTTTAAGTTAAAAAAAGAATGGAGGAGGGAAAAGGTTTCTTATGTATAGCTCCAAAGCTATAAAGATTATCTTCAGAGAAGAAAGAACAAATTCATAGGAGACAAAATTCAAAAGGTACAGTAGGTAAAACCCATGGGCTAATAGGTCTATACACAAATGCTCAGAGGTTAGGCAACAAGCAAGAGGAAGCAGAGGTCCTAATGCTGAGATTTGGTTGTATAATACTCATGCCTGGACAATGACTCTGAACTGGTACACCTTATTCAAAAGAAACAGAGTAGGCAAAAGGGGAGGTTGTGTAGCATCGTTTATTAAGAAGGGATCCAGAAACCAGAGACTAAGAAGCATTTTAGAGAGTATTTGGATGAAGGTCAAATTGTCCAGTCATTTCAGTCATGTCTGATTCTTGGGGACCCCATTTGGGGGTCTTGGCAAAGATACTGGAGTGGGTTGTCATTTTCTTCTTGAGCTCATTTTATAGGTATGGAAACCAAGGCAAACAGATTGAGTTGCTTAGGGTCATGCAGCTAGTGTCTGAGGCCACATTTAAACTCAGGTCTTCCTGACCCCAGACCTGGCACTCTATCCACTGCCCCACCTAGCTACCCATGAAGGTCAAAGGACAGAGAAATAGAAGTGATGTTGCTGGAGTGAAGTATAGACCACTTGGGCAGAAAGGAGTAATAGTGGAATTTGGGAACAGATCACAAGCCTGGCACAGAAGCATGATATAGTAGTATATAGGAAGTCAGTTATCCAATCATCTTTACTCTTTGGCCATCTTCTCAACAACTCTCTTGTTGCTTTGGAGAAACTTCTGCCTTGGGACCCTGGTGTCTGGTCCATGGCTGTCTCTCCTAGAACCTCAACCACAGTATTTCACTCCATAGCCTACATTCTGGCTAAGTCCTACTCACCAACTGCCCTTCTGCCACTAGTACATTTTCTTTCATCTCCCTCCATTTCCTGTTCCCCCTTTATAGCCCCACCTTCCCAATTTGGGTACCCTGAATCATAATGGAAACACTCTTCCACTGTTCTTGGATGGAATACGTTCATCTATTTCCCTACTGCTCTGTGTACCATCCCTGTAACTTTCAGGACTAAAGTGCCCCTCCGTAGCTATTCTCCTCCTTTGTGTCTTGTTTCCCTCGTTAGACCATAAGCTCTTTGAGGGCAGAGACGATCTTGACTTGATTGTTGGAAGAAACCGCGCATCTTTAGACTAGAGAAGAGAAAATTCAAGGCAGGGCTTGACAGCTGTCTTTGAGTATTTTAAGGGCTGTCATATGGAAAAAGGATCAACCTGTTCTGTTTGACCCCAGAGGGGAGAAATAGAAGAAAGTATGGAAGTTGCAAAGAAGCAAATTTCAGCTTGATTTCTGGAAAAACTTCTTAACAATTAGAGTGGTCTAAAATTGGAATGGGATGCCTTGAGAGATGGTGAATTTCCTTACCTTGAGGGTCTTTGAGAAGAGATCATACGTGTTGGGCATGTTATAATAGTTCAGAACATGAAATTCTTGTAAAATTCCTTTTGAATTTGGGTTGTACTAGATGTCCTCTGAAGTCCCTTCCAACTGAAGTATCATGTTTTTCTTATCTTCATTTTACAAGTGAGAAATCTTAGGCTTAATTTAATTAATTTGTGTACTGTCAATCTGCTAGTAAATCCCAGGTATTTGAATCCTGGTGTCCACTTCCCAAGTCAAGAGCTCTTTTCATTATATCATATTAGAGTAAGACTCTGACTGGACTCAAGTAACCCTGAGTTCTAGAGAACTGAACATCCCAGTGACCATTTTTGATTTGTAAAAGATGGTTTCTGGTATTTACCTAAAGAAGGCAAAACTGGGCCTGGAGAGTGGAGTAGAGCATTCTCTATTAGTCTCTTTAGTATTCAGGATTATTAAGGGGAATTGTGTGAGTGGTTCAAAACACCATTGCTCGGTTTACACTCAAAGGACTAGAGGAAATAGCTATGAATAGCAGCATGAAAAAATTAGGCAGACCACTGGAAGAATTCCCTGACAGTAAAGGTTATGAGATGCTGGAGTGTATTTAATTTCCTGTCTTGGATGTTTTTAGGAAAAGCTCAATGTAGTTCTAAGTGTCAGAGAGAAAATCCAGTCAGAACAGAACATGAAATTCCTGTAAAATTCTTAAAAACTCATTTTTGTATGGATGTTTCATGCAGTAAAAACTGGAACTCCATTCTGAGAACACACTCCTCCACTTACTGGGGAATTTCATAGGAAGCAAAACTAAACAAGTATGTTTCTTTGGTCCAGCTGAGTTTTTTTGAGTTGATTATTATGTAGTTACTCTATATTTGCTGGACTCTGTCTTTTAAGGGAGAAACAATTTGATGACTGGCTTTATTTAAAAAAAAACTGATTAAATAAGTTTATTCTTTACTTCACCTATCAAATCTTAGTTTTTATGTATGAGGAAAATATTCCATTGATCTCAGGTCCCTTCTAGGCAAGGTGCAGTAAGCACTTGTAGCACAGCCAATTTGGATTTTCCCCTTTTCTTCTATACCTTCCCTTTCCTCTTCCTTCTCTTCCTCCTACCTTCTCCCTCCCTTTTCTTAATTTCTCTCCTCCTCATCTTTATCAGAGATGAAGATGCCATCTGACGAGCTATAGACCTCGACTACTTGCTTTTTGGAGTTCTTAAGCATGCTCTTCAGCTTCCTGCCCTGTGCATTTTCCACATTCCATTTGATTTGGCTGATACACTGAACTGCTGCATGTCCTGGATGACATGATGAACAGAATCTTAGATGTGGTGGGGCAATCCTCAGGATTCACATACTTTTATCCAACTAACAATAAACTAGACAATGGAGCAGCTTCTAATGGCTGCTCTTTGGCTTGCTGGCAATGACTATCCCATGCTGAGTGGTCAGATTATGGTGCCAGTTCACTCCATTCCAGGGCTTTGAATCCACTCATTTAAAGTTTTATGCTGATAAAGGCCACATTTCCATTAACCACTATCATCATCTTATTGTGTTCCCATCAGATAAAGAGGTTGATGTCATTTCCAGTTTCTGCATTCAATAATAGCCCATCAGTAAGGCCATTTCACTTCTACAAATGGAGTTGGGCTGGGAAACATATCTTTCCTTTTCCCATTCTCACGTACTACTGGGAGAAATTAAGATTGATGCAAGTGGCTTATGTGGTGAATTCAAAGGATTGCCTTCATCTTGAGGAGGCTTGTAAACTTGTTACTTAGAGGAAAGAGGTCAAAGTCAGAATTGTCCTTTTTTCCAAGAAGTTTGCCAAGGCCCTCAGGACAATGCTATCCCGGGAATAATAAGCAGATACAGTGCAGCTCATCAATGTGGCCAAAATGGCATCAGGGACAAACAAACATTCCTCTAAGGGTTTTTTGGTTTGTTTCTTTTTTTTTTTTTTTTCAGTTTTTGGTTGATGGAGTCATTGGTAGCATAACTCTACAGACAATGTGTTTGATACTCTGCAGGAACTTTTCATCCTTTTGGCTGGAAGTTTTGTTCTAGAATTTTAGGGCTCCACAGCACTTAAATGTCTTATAGCTTGTGCATCCCAAGGCCCAGGTTGCCCCCTCTCAGAGTAGCTCTGACCTGACATGCTTTGCGACTCCACCTGGGGTGTGAGTGTATGACCCCCTAATAGTAGTGCTTTCTGTGTCTCTGGTTCTGCTCCTACCCTGAAGTATCTCCAGGGAGATCTCCAAAACAAAACTTAGAACTCATATCTAAAGTTTCCCTAAAATATGGGTAACAGGTTTACACACACACACAATATTCATAATATTGGTATAAAGTTCTGGACAACTGCTTATTTCTTCCATTGTAGAAATTGCACAAGACATTCAAGATACAAGAACAAATACAAGAGATGTAACTCATCTCAAATAGTCCATTAGATTCAGTATGTGTCAAAGTAAGTTTTATTTGATTACAACACTGAACACTCACAGTCAGTCTTCTGTTATTTATATAGTTATGTCCTTTGTTTAAAAAAATTAGAGGAATCATTGCCTGGGCAGGCTGTGTGGTTAAAAATAAAGAAGCAGATTTATGGAAGGACTGAGGATCCTGCCAGTCCTAGAAGTTTACCTCTACCCCATCCGATGGCAGAGATATCCAAATCTACTTAGGAGTTTGATTATATTTGATTGGCATCCAACCAGACAGAGTGGAGTAAGAAGGAGCTAGGGATCAGTTGTCTCTGAACTGGACCAACTGATTTAATTTTGTGGTTCAACTTGAGTTATTTGGCCCAGCAAAAATCCAGTTCGGGGCTTTTGTTTTGCTGTTTCTTTATACACGCACACATA
Source organism: Petaurus breviceps papuanus (assembly GCF_028583685.1). Lineage (NCBI taxonomy): Eukaryota > Metazoa > Chordata > Mammalia > Diprotodontia > Petauridae > Petaurus > Petaurus breviceps. The sequence continues at coordinate 6,021,122 of NW_027187374.1, read as the reverse complement.
TGTATGGATGCACACACATATACATATATGACAATACACATATACATTGTTAATATGTATGTGTGTGTATTTATATCACCCAAACCAAACTGGGGGATAAACTGACTGGTAGAGACCAGTTCTCATGCTAGTAGAAGAGCCTAGCTCCACAGCTGGGGCAGATAAGGTGTGGGAAACCAGATGAGACAGAGAGAGGCCAACTGTCAACTTCAGTTTCTTTCTGCGCCAAATCAACCAGAATGAATGGGGCTACTCCCTCTTTCTCACACTGACAAATAGAGCAATTAGTGTGTGACTCCCTTTTCAGGGCACATTAAATCCTAACCTTCATAGTGTTATGTGACATTTGACACTTATCAAACCTCTTTGAGTAATTCAAATAACAATCTCATTTTGACAGAAATCGGAGCTAACTAAGCCAGTCACTGTCTTCTCTTCCATGTTATTACCCCGCCCCCTTTTGATTTGATTTAACTCTTTTGTGACTGTCTCATATACTTATTTTATAAAACAAGCCAAGTGAGAATATTCTGGAAAGCTGGCAGAGTAGGTCAGATGATTTCAAGCTCTCAAGATTTTCTCCAACAAAAGAGATAAAATAGCACTTCAGGCTGAACATAGAGCAGTAAAAATAAAACAGAGTAGGGCCACAGCAGGGTTCCTCCTCAGACAATAGAAGAATATCTGAAGAAAAACCCAAGAAGTGGTTTAGTCCTTGTGAAGAGTAAACACCTTCAGGCTAGGTCTTAGTCTTCTTAAACAACAAATGGCCAGCCCTGGAATTAGCTGGGTTGGGAGGCTGCCTCTTTCCCAGCCATAGAAACTGTTACCCTCAGGATAGTGAGGGGAATTGGGTGTCTGAGCTGGGGAAGATAGAGGGAACCTCTGCTGACAAGGAATGCCAGACCCAGCTGAGACTCCAAGGGGTGAGAAGGAACCAGCACACACCCCATGAGCGCAGAAGCAGTAGAAAAAAGTGAAGGAGAAAGAATTTAACCATAGAGCATTGCTATGGGAATAGAGCAGACTGGGGTTCATCTTCAGAGGAGGAAACCAAAGCAAAGAGACACTTCTACTCTAAAGAGTAATATCAAGGGGTGGCCAGGTAGCACAGTGAGTAAGAGCACTGGCTCCAGAGTCAGGATGACCTGGGATTGAATCCGGGCTCAGACACTTAGCACCCACCCAGAAACACCTGGTCGTGTAAACTTGAGCAAGTTACTTAACCCCAATGCTTAGGGGAGGCCAGGTGGTGCAGTGACTAAGAGCACCGGCCTCAGAGTCAGGATGACCTGGGATCAAATCCGGGCTCAGATACTTAGCACCACACCGAGAAATAACTGGCTGTGTAACCTTGGGCAAGTTACTTAACCCCAATTGCTTAAAAAAAAAAGAGTAATATAAAAAAAAGAGTAATATCAAATAGTCACCTGCCCAAAAACAATTCATAAAGGAACTTTAAAAAAGACTTAAAAAATCAAATGAGAGAGATTAAGGAAAAGCTTAAAAAAAAGCAACACAAGAAAAACAAAAAGATTATGAAAAGAAAGTTGACCAATTAGAAAAGGAAATCCAGTATCTTAAAGAAGAAAATGACTCCTTGAAAATTAGAATTGGGAAAAGGGAAGCCAGTGAAGTTATAAGAGATCAAGAAATAATGAAACAAAATATAAAGAATAAAAAAAAAATAGAAGAGAAAGTGAAGCATCTTATAAGAAAAACAACTGGTCTGGAGAACAGACCAAGAAGAGAAAACATAAGAATAATCAGACTACCTGAAAGCTATGATCAAAAAAGAAGCTTGATATAAGGATACAAGAAATAATTTCTAAAAATTGTCCCAAGGGGGTGGCTAGGTGGCATAGTGAATAGAGCACTGGCCCTGGAACCAGGAGGTCCTGAGTTCAAATCCGGCCTGAGACACTTAAAGTGTTAAGTAATTAAGTAAAGTGTTAAGTAAGTTAAGTACTACCTGTGTGACCTTGGGCAAGTCACTTAACCCCAATTGCCGATCCAAAAAAAAATTGTCCTGAAGCATTAGAACAAGAGGGGAAAGTAGAAATAGGAAAAAATCCATTGATCACACCTGAAAGAGAGCCTACAAGGAAAATCCACAGGAATATGATAGTCAAATTCTGAAACCCCCAGCTAAAGAATAAAGTATTTTGAGCAACAAGAACAAAACAATTTAAATATGGTGCTGCCACAATTAGAATCACACAAGACCTAGCAGTGGCAACACTAAAAGATCACAGGTCTTAGAACGCTATATATCAAAGAGCAAAAGAATTGAGGTTCCAGTAAAAAATATCATCCCCCCCAAAAAATGGATAATTAGTGAACTGCCAGACTTTCAAGACTTTGTTAAAAATAAACACCAAACTTAAAAGAAGATCTGACATGCAAGAGCCAAGAGAAACCTAAGGTACATACCAAAGACTAATTACAAGCGGCTCACTAAGGACACTGTTTACCTTTTATATATGGAAAATGTACATCCAAGATTGTTATTAGTAATTGGGTTGTTCATAAAAAAGATTGGGGTTGACCTGAGTGTGTTACTTTAAAAAGTAAAGCCATTTAGGAATAGCTAAAAAGAGTAATTATCTTATACAAATGAGGTTCAAGAAAAAGAACTGACATAGAAAAATTAGATGGGGGAGGAGGGTTGGTGGTTCTGGAAACCTCCTTTCACTAGGAATGGCTTCAAGAAGGAACAAATATAAATCTAGAAGAGTTTAAAGTCTTCTAAATTCAAAGAGAAATAAAATTCTAAGGGGATAGGGAAAGGGGAGAGGATAAAGGAGGGATCTCTAGAGGGGAAGGTGAGGGAATAGATTAAAAGGGGGGTGTAGAAGGGTGTTTAGATTTATGGGAATGGGAGGACAAAGGAGGGATGGGGGGGTAGGTTAAGTAATAAGAGGGTGAGGTAGTAGAGGAGACAGGAGGGACAGGAAATAAGAGATACAGGAGTAGAATTTGTGAGGGGAAATATGACTATATGTATGTATGCATATCTCTATATAAAAATAGATATAAAAATATATAAATATAACACACACACATATGAATAGATATAAATATACAAGCTTGATTGTAGCCTTGGGAGGCAAGGGGGGGAAGGCGGGAGGGGAACAGGAAGGGGGAAAAAGAACAAAGTGCACAGCAGAGAGCAAAAGAAAACTTACAAGGAAGAGTAGAAAAGATAGACAGCTTTCAATACAACACATAGTATTTATTATATAGACTTTCTCGAAATGGAAATTTATTGCTATATATTTTGAATCTTCATATGTTCTGCTGTGCACATGACATGATTTTTTCTTCTTTTGTATTTTTTTCAATATTTAAGTTTATATTATTTTTTCTTTTCTCTATTGTGTATTTAAGTCTAAAATAAAAGAAAAAATAAAGAGGGAAAAAAAGGCAGGCAGTCCACAATCACACTCTGGTAGGAAGGTTTAGTTCATTTTTAGCTTTTCTCGCTTTCATTTATAAAATTGCTCATGTATCTTTGTAACACTAACAATGTCTTTTTTTTTTTTTGGTCTTTATTAATTTGTTTACTTTTAGTTTACAAGATTCATTACCACAATTCCTTGAGTTTGAAATTTTCTCTCCCTCCCCCCCTCCCCAATGGTGGCATACAATCAAGTATAGTATCTGCAAATACTTTCACATTAGGCATTAGTCAGGTTATAAAGAAAGATTGTATCAGATGGAATGAAGAATGGGAAAGAGAAAACAAAACCAAACAAGAGAACGAAAAAGGTCAGGTAGTTTGCTTCAATCTGGGTTCAATCTCAGTTCTTTCTCTGGATGTAAACATCTCTCTCCATCATGAGTCTTTTAGGTTTGACATGTCTCTGGATTGCTGAAAAGAGTCCAGTTTATCAAAGCTGGTCGTCACCCATACTTTGTGTCTGTAATTGTGTACAAATTCCTCCTGGATCTACTCTTCTCACTCAGCATCAGTTCGTATAAGCCTCTCCAGGTAAATATGAAGTCCATCTGCTCCTCATTTCTTATTGCACAATAGTATTCCATAATATGCATATATCACAACTTGTTCAGCCATTCCCTAATTGATGGGCACCCCCTTAATTTCCAATTCTTTGCTACCACAAAAAGAGCTGCTATAAATATTTTTGTACATATGGGTCTTTCCCCCACTTCTATGATCTCTTTGGGATACAACCCTAGAAGTGGTGTTGCTGGGTCAAAGGATATGAAATTATTTATAGCCCTTTGGGAATAATTCCAGATTGCTTTCCAGAATGGTTGGGTCAGTTCACAACTCCACCAGCAATGCATTAATGTTCCAATTTGCCCACATCCTCTCCAGCATCTGTCATTTTCCTGTTTTGTCATCTTAGCCAATCTGACTTGGTGAGATGTGCTACCTCAGAGTTATTTTGATTTGCATTTCTCTAATCAATAGTGATTTAGAGCATTTCTTCATGTGCTTATAGATATCTTTAATTTCTTTCTCTGAAAACTGCCTGTTCATATCCTTTGACAATTTATCAATTGGGGAATGACTTGTATTCTTATAAATTTGGCTCAATTCTCTGTATATTTTAGAAATGAGTCCTTTATCAGAGACATAGGTTGTAAAAATTCTTTTCCAATTTTCCACCTTCCTCTTAATCTTGACTAACAATGTCTTTTAAAATTAACTAGAAGTCCCTGGAGTGGAGGATTGCGTTATATGTGTGTTCTGAAAAAAGACAGATGAACTCCTCTCCCCTCCTCCCCCAAGCACCTTACATAGCACTTTCCCTGAACCTTTATGATGCATTTATCATGTATGCTTAATGGTCTATTTTCTTTTATTTGGGCATGTGTTGTAAAATAAGTTACTAGACTGTAAGATCTCTTAGAGCAAGATCTCTCTCTCAAGTAAATTTTGCATCTATTCCAAGAGTGAATACTTTGTATTTAAATATTTAATTAAATTTAGATCTGGAGAAGATTGCATATATTTGTACTTTCTTGGGTGTTCTGTGGTATAGGGTGGTATAAGAAGAGAATAAAAGCTTTTTTATGATTTATGATTTTTAAAAAAATTTTTTCTTTGGTTATCTTTGAAGAGGCAGTATGGTAAAGTGGAAAGAGAACTTGCCTTGGAGCCAGGAAGATGCAAGTTCAAGTTATGCTTCTTACATATACTAGCTATGTAGCCCTGGGCAAGTTATTAATCTCTCAGTACTCTAGACCAGAGGTGTTGCACTCAGGCTGGCATACCCTCCTGAGTGGAACCACTCACATTAAAATGTAATTTGGAAATAATTAACAAAACAAAAATTCAGTTTGCAGTTTTCTAAGTCAATATGCAGCTAGCAGGGATGCTGTTTCTATGACACCTCAGTTCTAGACAATTTTCTGACTCTTTAGTTGTAGAGAAGGTGCTTAAACGCGTTGGTACAGGGTGTTTCCTTATTCAGTTATTTCCTATGTTAATGACATCACAGGTCTGGTTCCAATCCCTTTCATTTAATTTCTAAATATACCCCTCCCTCTTTCCCTACCCAGAGAGCCTTTGTAACAAAAACTAAAAAAAGATGGGAGAGGGGAAGAAGTTCATCAAACCAACCAACATGCCAACTGAACCTCACAGTATATCCAATATTCCACAACTGTAAGAGAAAGGAGAGAGAACATTATTTCAGCTCTCCTCCTGTGGCCAAGCTTCTTGGTCATAATTACAACAGTATTTTTCATTTTTTTGTCCATTTCTACTATACACACATGTATATATATATATATATATATGTATATATATATATATAGATAGATAGATAGATAGATATAGATATTATGTGTGTATATTGTTTTTCATGGTTTTATTTCATTATATATTTCACATATCTTCCTACGCTTCTTTGAATTCAGCAATATTCTTGTATTCCTAGGTTCTGTCTTTCCCAGAGGTATTACTGTGGAAATTTGAGTCATTAACAAATGGCTATTCATGGGTGGACAGACATTAGCTCAGGTTTCCCTAAGTGTCTGACTTTAATTCTAATGTGCCGAAGAGCACAGGTGAGGCTAGGGAGTTTGTCTGGATGGATTCCTGGCCTGCACTTGTCTGAGCAGGAAGCTGAGTCATGACCAGTGGCCATCACCTGACTGACATTATCAAATGTAGGTTATGGAACCCAAGGTACAGACAAGAATAAAGTGGGGAAAGATGTATACCAAGCAATAAATGGAGCCATAAATCTGTAGAGGGGATGGTAAGATGGACACACCTGTATACTAACACCTTTTCTTTTCAACATTTCTATTCTTAGAAGGGTGATGCACCCTCTATTTACTAGTCTAAACTAAGTTTCTGTCACTACCACCTGTCCCCAACAGTGAGGGGAGAAAGGAAAAAGAAGAGAGGGAAAAAAGGCGAATTTGATTCCTTATACTTTAGATCTCTATACAAACAGAAATCTGTTGAATTGTTTTCCTAATTCCTCGTATTTGCTCTTTATTCTATGTGAAGTTATACTAAAGACACTCGCTAACTATTAACTTGCATTTGGTTGGGGGTTGGGTTTTGAATGCATGTAGTCTGAAAATGGGAAGGGAAAATTGATTCCTTAAAAGGTGAGTAGAATCTTATCTCCTCAGTGAAAGCTGAAATTTCTGCTCCATTAGCCAGAGACAAAGTGAATCTGACACTTTAATAACCTTTCAGGAGGTATATGAATTCTGGTGATACCAGACATAGAGAAAGAACTAAAAGGAAAACTAGCTGAAAAAAGGCCCATACAGTGTATATGTGGGCAGGGTTGGAGTCACCACTTAATCCTGAAAGGACTAAAACTACCACCTTGAGGATATAAGTGGCTGAGGTATCAGGGCTGCTGCTGATCCTATCTGGTGTATGATGACTTGTAGTTTGAACACTAACCCTAACACAAGAGCAAGAAGCTTATATTCCACTATAGTCATGTGCTGCAGTCTGTTCAGTCATTTCTTAATTGAGAGACATCTGCTTTATTTCCAATTCCTTGCTACCATAAAAGTTGTATTTGATGGAATGTTAAATTTTTTTATGTCTGTTTTTCTGCATTTAAGATGTTTTTATGCGCTAATATGTAGCCAATTTTTGCAAAAGTGTCATTTATAACTGAAAAATATGTATATTCATTCCTATTCCCATTTATTAGTTGCTAAGATTTCATATCTAACTACTCTAAAATTCTTTTTGTGTCCTTAACTTATTTATTTTTAATCTCTTCATCAGGTGTATTTAAGTTTGATAGGGGTACATTTAGGTCCCCAAATATTATAGTTTGATTATTGATTTTTCTTGAAGTTCAGTTAAATTTTCATTTAAATAGTTAGATATTACACCACTTGGGGAATATATTAAATCTTGATATGATTTCATTGTCTACAATGTTTTGAATCATAATGAGATTTTTCCTTTTAATCTCTTTTAACCATCTCTCTCTCTCTTTCTCTCTCTCTCTCTCTCTCTCTCTCTCTCTCTCTCTCTTTTTTGCCTTTTGGAGGGCAATTGGGATGAAGTAACTTGCCCAAGGTTACATGGCTAGTTTTTTTGTGTGGGTGTTAAGTGTCCAAGGCCAGAACCGAACTCGGGTTCTCCTGACTCCGGGGCTGGCGCTTTACTCACTGCTCCACCTAGCCACCCCCATATCTCTTTTTACTGTTGCTTTGTCTAAGTACAGAGCAGCTTGGTGGCACTGTGAATAGAGAAGCAGATCCAGAGTCAGAGTTATCTTTGTGAGTTCACATCCAGCCTCAGACACTTACTGGCTGTGTGACCCTTGACTACTCATATAATCCTTTTTGCCTCAGTTTCCTCATCTGTAAAATGATCTGGAGAAAGGAATGGCAAACCACTCCAGTATCTTTGTTAAGAAAATCCCACACAGAAGTCATGAAGAGTCAGATGTGACTAAACAATGCTAATAACACCAGCAATGAAAATGCTAATCATATTTGGTTTCCCTCTTTCCAGGATTTTTTGTTGATCAGATTTGTTGATTTTGTCGTAATACTATTTGGTAAGTACCTCATTGTATTCTTTTGTTTTTTTTTCCCCATCTTTGAATACCTGACATGGAAGCACACAGTATGTATTTAATCAGAGTTTATGGAGTTAAATTACCCAGAGGCTGAGCATCTGATATTTCTTTCCAATGGGTACAAATTTGAATGATATGTCTAGCAACATATACTACTATAAACACCAATAAGGCAAAGATCCTTGGCTGTCCTTTGAGATTTTCCATAAAAGGATCTTACTTGTGTTTTTTTTCTTTAATTTATTAATTTGTTTGTTTCCTTTTAGTTTACAGGATTCAATTCCACAATTCCTTGAATTTCACATTTTGTCCCCCTCCCTCCCCTCCCCCCCATGGCGGCTTATAATCAAGTATAGGATCTGTAAATACTTTCACATTATACAATAGTCAGGTTATAAGGATGGATTGTACCAGCTGGAATGAAAAATGGTAAAGAGGACATAAGATCAAATAAGAGAACGAAAAAGATCAGGTATTTTGCTTCCACCTGGATATAGATTTAGTTCTTTCTAGTTCTTTCTCTGGATGCAGTTTTTCTCTCCATCATGCGTCTTTTGGGATTGATTTATATCCCTGCATTGTTGAGAAGAGTCCAGTCTATCAAAGTTGGTCATCACACATACGTTGTGTCTGTAATTGTGTACAAATTCCTCCTGGTTCTACTCTTCTCACTCAGCATCAGTTCTTTTAAGGCTCTCCAGGTAAATATGAAGACCGCCTGCTCTCCGTTTCTTATAGCGCAATAGTATTCCATAACATGCATATACCACAACTTGTTCAGCCATTCCCCAATTGATGGGCACCCCCTTAATTTCCAATTCTTTGCCACAACAAAAAGAGCTGCTATAAACATTTTTGTACATATGGGTCTTTCTCCCATTTCTATGGTCTCTTTGGGATATAACCCTAGGAGTGGTATTGCTGGATCAAAGGGTATGAAAGTATTTATAGCCCTTTGGGCATAATTCCAGATTGCTTTCCAGAAAGGCTGGATCAGTTCACAACTCCACCAACAATGCATTAGTGTTCCAGTTTGCCCACATCCTCTCCAGCATTTGTCATTTTCCTGTTTTGTCATCTTAGCCAATCTGACTGGTGAGATGTGGTACCTCAGAGTTGTTTTGATTTGCATTTCTCTAATCAATAGTGAATTAGAGCATTTCTTCATGTGCTTATAGATATCTTTAATTTCTTTCTCTGAAAACTGCCTGTTCATATCCTTTGACCATTTATCAATTGGGGAATGACTTGTATTCTTATAAATTTGACTCAATTCTCTGTATATTTTAGAGATGAGTCCTTTGTCAGAGACATAGGTTGTAAAGATTCTTTCCCAATTTCCCACCTCCCTCTTAATCTTGGTTACATTGGCTTTCTTTGTACAGAAACTTTTCAATTTCATGTAGTCAAAATTAATCCATTTTACATTTTATAATGTTCTCTAATTCCTGTTTCATCATAAAGTCATTCCCTCTCCACAAGTCTGATAGGTAGACTATTCCTTGTTTTAGCAGACTGCTTACAGTATCAACCTTTATACCTAGATCATGAACCCATTTAGACTTGATTTTGGTATATGGTGTTAGATAATGGTCTATGTCCAGTTTCTGCCATACTATATTCCAGTTTTCCCAGCAGTTTTTGTCAAATAGTGAGTTCTTATCCCAAAAACCAGGGTCTGGGGGTTTATCAAACAATACATTACTGTAGTCGTTGACTTCTGAATCTCGTGTGCCTAATCATTCCATTGATCCACTCCTCTATTCCTAAGCCAGTACCAAGTAGTTTTGATGACTGCTGCTTTATAGTACAGATTGAAATCTGGTAAAGCTAGTCCACCTTCCCTAGAATTTTTTTTTCATTAATTCCCTTGATATTCTGGACCGTTTATTCTTCCAGATGAATTTTGTTACTATTTTTTCTAACTCTATAAAGTAGTTTTTTTGTAAATTAATTGGTATGGCACTAAATATATAATTTAATTTAGGTAAAATTGTCATTTTTATTATATTAGCTCGACCCAGCCACGAGCAATCGATATTTTTCCAATTAGTTAGATCTGACTTTATTTGTGTGAAAAGTGTTTTGTAGTTGTGGTCATATAGGTCCTGAGTTTGTTTTGGCAGGTAGATTCCCAAATATTTTATAATGTCTACAGTAACTTTAAATGGGATTTCTCTTTCTACTTCTTGCTGTTGAATTTCATTGGAAATATATAGGAATGCCAAGGATTTATGTGGGTTTATTTTATATCCTGCAACTTTGCCAAATTTATTTATTGTCTCAAGCAGTTTTTTACTTGATTCTCTAGGATTCTCTAAGTATATCATCATATCATCTGCGAAGAGTGATAGCTTGGTCTCTTCTTTGCCTAACTTGATTCCTTTGATTTCTTTTTCTTCTCTAATTGCTATTGCTAACATTTCTAGTACCAGATTGAATAAGAGGGGTGATAGTGGACACCCTTGTTTCACCCCTGATCTTATGGGAAATGCTTCCAGCTTCTCCCCATTAGATATAATACTTGCTGATGGCTTTAAATAGATGCTACCTATTATTTTAAGGAAGGCTCCATTTATTCCTATACTTTCTAATGTTTTTAGTAGGAATGGATGTTGTATTTTGTCAAAAGCCTTTTCTGCATCTATTGAGATGATCATGTGGTTTCTGCTAGTTTTATTGTTGATATGCTCAATTATACTGATGGTTTTCCTAATATTAAACCATCCTTGCATTCCTGGAATAAATCCTACCTGATCAAAGTGTATTATTCTTGAGATAAGTTGCTGTAGTCTTTTGGCTAGTATTTTATTTAGAATTTTTGCATCTATATTCATGAGGGAGATTGGTCTATAATTTTCTTTCTCTGTTTTATCTCTTCCTGATTTAGGTATCAGTACCATATTTGTGTCATAAAAAGAATTTGGTAGGACTCCTTCTTCACTAATTTTCCCAAATAATTTGTAGAGTATTGGAATCAATTGTTCTTTAAATGTTTGATAGAATTCACTAGTGAATCCATCTGGCCCTGGAGATTTTTTCCTAGGGAGGTGACTGATGGCTTGTTCAATTTCTTTTTCTGAGATGGGATTATTTAAGTAATTTACTTCCTCTTCAGTTGGGATTATTTAAGTAATTTACTTCCTCTTCAGTTAATCTGGGCAACTTGTATGTTTGTAAATATTCATCCATTTCCCTAAGATTGTCAAATTTATGTGCATACAATTGGGAAAAATAATTCCTAATTATTGCTTTGATTTCCTCTTCATTGGAGGTAGATTCACTCTTTTCATTTTTGATACTCATAATTTGGTTTTCTTCTTTCTTTTTTTTTTATCATATTGACTAAGGGTATGTCAATTTTGTTGGTTTTTTCATAAAACCAGCTCTTGGTTTTATTTATTAGTTCAATAGTTTTCTTAATTTCGATTTTATTAATCTCTCCTTTAGTCTTAAATATTTCTAGTTTAGTATTTAATTGGGGATTTTGAATTTGTTCTTTTTCTAGGTTTTTTAATTGCATGCCCAATTTGTTGAGCTCCCTTTTCTCTAATTTAATCACGTATGCACTCAGGGATATAAAACTTCCCCTAAGAACTGCCTTTAATGCATCCCACAGATTTTGGTATGTTGTCTCATTATTATCATTCTCTTGAATGAAATTACTGATTGTTTCTATAATTTCTTGTTTGACCCACTCATTCTTTAGGATTAAATTGTTTAATTTCCAGCTAGTTTTTAGTCTTTCTTTCCCTGGCCCTTTATTGCATATAACTTTTATTGCATCATGATCTGAGAACGATGCGTTTAATATTTCTGCCTTACTGCATAGAATTGTGAGGTTTTTATGCCCTGGAACGTGGTCAATTTTTGACTATGAGCCATGAACCGCTGAGAAGAAAGTATATTCCTTTTTATCCCCATTCAGTTTTCTCCAGAGATCTATCATACCTATCCTCTCTAAAATCCTGTTCACCTCCTTAACTTCTTTCTTGTTTATTTTGAGGTTGGATTTATCAAGTTCAGATAGGGGGAGATTAAGGTCTCCCACTAGTATAGTTTTGCTATCTATTTCTTCCTCTAATTCCTTTACCTTCACCTCTAGGAATTTGGATGCTACACCACTTGGTGCATATATGTTAAGTAGTGATATTGCTTCATTCTCCATGGTGCCTTTTAACAGGATATAGTTTCCTTCCTTATCTCTTTTAATTAGGTCAATTTTTGTATTTGCTTTATCTGAGATAAGGATTGCTACCCCTGCTTTTTTAACTTTAGCTGAGGCATGATATATTTTACTCCAACCTTTTACCTTTACCTTGTGTGTATCCCTCTGTTTCAAATGTGTTTCTTGTAAACAGCATATTGTAGGATTATGATTTCTAATCCATTCTGCTATCCATCTCTGTTTTATAGGAGAGTTCATTCCATTCACATTTACAGTTATGATTGTTATCTGTTTCTTTCCCCTCATCCTATTCCTGACCCTGTTAATGTTCATATTTTCCCTCCCTTCTCCCTTCCCCCCTTAATAGTTTTCCTTTTGACCACTGCCTCCCTCAGTGTTCCCCTTTCGGCCCCCCTCCCTTTTCCTCCCCTTTTCCCCTTACTACTTCCCTCCCTACAAACCACTCCCACCCCCCTTTTGTAACCCTTTCCCCCTCCTACTACCTGTAGGATATTGTTATACTTAATGAGGTATGCTATTTTTTCTTCGCATCAAGAATGACAGGAACAGATCTCATGCGAAGCTCCTCTTCCTCCCCTCTTTCCCTCTAAAATGATGTGTATTCTCCTTGTTTACCTTTCTAAGTCACTGTTGCTTCTCGTAATTGGAGGTTGAATTTTCCATTGAGTTCTGGCTTTTTTATCAAGAAGGTCTGGAACTCTGTTATATCATTGAATGACCATCTCTTTGCCTGGAAGAATATGCTCAGTCTCGCTGGGTATGATCCTTGGTTGTAATCCGAGCTGTTTTGCCTTCCTGAAAATTGTATTCCACTGCCTCCGATCTTTCAGTGTGGAGGCTGAAAAATCCTGTGCAATCCTCACTGTGGACCCTCGATATTTGAATTGTTTCTTTCTGGCCACTTGAAGTATTTTCTCTTTTATCTGGTAGTTCTGGAGTTTGGCCACAACATTTCGAGGATTTTTCAGTTTGGGATCTCTTACAGCAGGTGTCCGGTGGATTCTGTCGATTTCTATTTTCCCCTCAGGTTCTAGTATCTCAGGGCAGTTTTCTTTAACGAGCTCTTGGAGAATGTTGTTCAGGCTCATTTTTTCATCATAATTTTCTGGTAGGCCTATGATTCTCAGATTATCTCTCCTGGATCTGTTTTCCCGGTCAGTTATTTTTTCTTTGAGGTATTTTACCTCTTTTTCTAATTTTTCATTTTTGTTGTTTTGCTTGGCTAATTCTTGGTTCCTCATAGAGTTATTTGTTTCCATTTGTTTAATTCTGGTTTTTAGCAAATCATTTTCCTTGGTTAATTTTTGAAGCTCCTTTTCCATATCATACACTTTTCTTTTTAGAGAGATGTTTTCCTCATTATAATGTTTTTAGAATTCTGCTATTTTTGTTTTGAGAGAATTATTCATTTTGTCTTCTATCTCTCTCATTTTGCTTTCAAAGTTCCTTTTGATCTCATCTAGGAGAGCCTTCTGTGCTTGGGATCCATTCCCTGTTGAAGTTTCAGCTGTGGGTGTGGAGTCCACATTGTCTCCCTCTGAGGTTGGTTCCTCCCTCTGAGGATAGTAGGGCTCTAGAGTCTTTGTCTTTGTAGTCTGCTTTCTACCCATTTTGAGGCAGGGTCCTAACCACGTCCTTCCTCTAGGATCCCAAGCCTTTACTGTAGAGGGTTTTGCCCTGGACAATAGTTACTATATTTTCAGGGTCAGAGGGGGGGTTTGGAGCAAGTGGGGTTCACTCTGTCATCCTTGTCTTTGGAGGTCCTGAAAGGGGCTTTTTTTAAAAAAAGATTTCTGGGCTATGAAGTGGTAGCCCCAGGAGTGTTTGCTGTCCAGTATAGGGGCCCCTGTATTTGCTTCTTACCTTGCTCTTTCCAGTCCCAGCCCTTTGGTGATAGGCCTGGTAGTGGACCTTGTGGTTGGTGGGAAGACTTGCCCTCCGAGTTGATCAGGCCCCTTCCCGGCCTGCGCGCCTTCCTGCACAGGCCGCAGCGCCCTCGCCGCCGCGCCTCACTTGTGTTTGTTTAGTGAGAAATTATCAGCAAGTTTCAAACTTTGTCCACAACTCAGAGCCCAGGAGATTCTCCTATTCCAGGCAATACTTCTCCTCCTGTAGGATATTAAGATCTAGTCAAACTAACCTTTACTGTATTTCCAAATGGATTTCTCTGTGACTTCAGCTGAAATTCCCTAAGTCCAGCAAGTAAGATCAACAAAATCTAAATAATTTTTTTTTTTTAAAGCAATAGGGGTTAAGTGACTTGCTTAAGGTTACACGGCCAGTTATTTCTGGGAGTGGTGCTAAGTATCTGAGCCTGGATTTTAACCCCAGGTCATCCTGACACTGGAGACGATGCTCTTACTTGCTGAGCCACCTGGCCACCCCGAAAAGGGGTTAACAATTCTACTTTTTTTTTTTTTTGCTTTTTGGAGGGCAATTGGGGTTAAGTGACTTGCCCAACCAAGGTCACATGGCTGATTTTTGTGTTGTGTCTGAGGTCGGATTCGAACCCAGGTCCTCCTGACTCCAGGGCCAGTGCTCTTTTCACCGAGCTACCTAGCCACCCCTCTAAATACATTTTTTTAAAAATCAATCGGGGTTAAGTAACTTGCTCAAGGTTACATGGCCAGTTATTTCTGGGTGTGGTGCTGAGTATCTGAGCCCGGATTTGATCCAGGTCATCCTGACACTGGAGCCGGTGCTCTTACTCGCTGTGCTACCTGGCCGCCCCTCTAAATACATTTTTAAGAGAGCTGACCTATGGTGTTTGATTTCCTTGTATTCAAGGGTCATGTCAAATACTCAAAATGGCTAGATGATAAAGCACACCGCACGATCACTTTATAGTGACAGAAGGTCTAGTTGCAGTTTGTACCCCTCCTCCTTCAGGAAGTTCTTTCTGTCAACATTTCTCTCATGAACCCCTTGTTTCATGTGTTTATACTACATCACTTGGGATTAAGATTCAAGGTATGAGACCTCAGTCTAAGAATCATTGCTTCCTCTCTTTTCCTGAACAGTGTAAAAAATATATATTTTGCTTTCTTAAAGTCATAAAATGGAAATAAGGAATACTAATGAGTTCCAGATGCTTTTTAAAATTTCTATACTTGGAAAAAAAATGCAGTCCAGGTTTTAAATTTAGAATCACTGGGGGGAGCTAGCAGGTCTATGCTCCTGTGCAAGGCAGACACACTTTAAAAGCCACACACAGAGCTGGGGAATCAGATTATATTTTTTATATTATACAAAAGTTATAGTTTCCTTTAACCTGATCTTATTAGTACTGTCAGGGCTAACAACTCATATTTATACAATGTTCTAAAAGTCCTAGTACATTTTAAAGCTTTAATAGCTTAAATAATAGCTTTCAGCTTATTTAATAGCTTAACAACTACATTAAAACTCTGGGGCTGACCTGCACAACTTGGCAGTAGATACAGGCCAAAATAAAAATAGGCTAAACTTTGGGCTGCAGATAGGTTTTTAGAGGCTCACTTTCCAGTATAATTAATGATTAAACTACTTCTTGAAAACACTTTTTTAAATTGGGACATAATCCAGAAACTGTCAGCAAACACTTTTTTATGAAGTTACCTTCAGTAAAAGACTTCACAGGAGCAGCAATTTCTTTGGAAATATGAAAACTAACCACCTCATTTTCTGAGTTTACTTTCTTAAAAAAAAACACATTGTTCCCCACTGAAACTTTTCAACAATTTGGGTGCTTTAATCTGTTTTTCCACTGGTGTCTAATTTGCTTAAGTCAGAATGTTTGTGACAAAGCTTGTATTCCTTTGGAACAGCTATTACTTCTCAGCAAACAAAGCACAATATTTTGTCTCTCATATTGTAATGGGAATGTAAATTTGTAAGATCTTCCTTGCCCCTAGGCTAAAGTGCACCTGGAGCCTGGGGTAGAAGGCTTGTTTTTCAGTAGATACTTCTTTTTTTTTTTTTTTAAAGCAATGGGGGGGGGGGTTAAGTAACTTGCTCAAGGTTACACGGCCAGTTATTTCTAGGTGTGGTGCTAAGTATCTGAGCCTGGATTTGATCCCCAGGTCAATCCTGACACTGGAACTGGTACTCTTACTTGCTGAGCCACCTGGCTGCCCCTAAGCAATTGGGGTTAAGTAACTTGCTCAAGGTTACACGGCCAGGTGTTTCTGGGTGGGTGCTAAGTGTCTGAGCCCAGGATTCGATCTCCAGGTCTTCTCAACACTGGAGCCGGTGCTCTTACTCGCTGTGCTACCTGGCCGCTCCTTCAGTAGATACTTCTTGATTGGCTAGTGAGTCAATAAGGTTGTTACATTCTCTGAGCCAGGAGAAGGCTATATAAGCCCTGATGTGTAGCTTTGTTTTGGGGCTCACTTTGAGAAGTGTTCTGTTATTTGATCAGATGAAACTCTGGAAAGCCGTTGTCCAGAGCCCCCCAGCTTTGAAAAACCCAGATGTTGATTTGGTATGTATGTAATGGTTGGACAATTTGGAAAGCTGTCTACTTGATCTGTTTCTGTCTTGATAATTCTGCCTGTATACTTTGAAGTTCAGGGTGCTGACCTTTTGACCCTGAAGGAGGTAGTAAACGATATATGTTTGACTGATTAAAGTAAGCTTGTTAACCCATTTTGAGTTGCTTTCCTTTAACAAAGCAGATCTAAGAGCCTGTGTTGGCAGTGACCCTGAGGACGCTTGGGGTGCTTGCTGCTACACATATAAGTAAGTATCTATTTGTCTACTTCGGCTTAAATACTCTATGTTCTGATTTGATTTTCCATTTCTTTTTGTCACCCTTTTTATAAAGTCACCACAAAAACTTTAATGTTAGAACCAAAAAATCTCCACAGCAACTGCTCACATACAAAGAAATTCTGGACCTTGGAGAGAGTGCCAGACACTTGTGTAACTTGGAGGGTGGCTGCCCAGCAAGAGAGGGGAAGAAGGCCTTGCATTGTTGCTTCTCGTTGCATAGAAGCGTCATCTGCCTGGCTCATGGCTGTACTCGCTTTGTCTCTGTTTAATGCCAGTAACAACTGAAATCACTGTGAAAAGATATGACTCTCGCTCCTTTCAGATTAGAGACAGATTAACGATGGTTGGTTGCCATGGGCCATGTGACAAATGAGAGGGTGTGCAGTGGCAACCAACCAGCCAAGTTATATGATGGGCACAATGGTGACTAGTGGAAGGCAGGTTAAGCAGGGCAGTATCTTCAATTTCTTTTACATACTCTACATGCTTTGCGAGGCACCCCAGATCCTTTGGGGGGGCCACTGACTTGCAGGTTGTGTGTTGTGCAGACCTGCTGTAGGAACATTCTATATGACATTTTCCTGATGACACCTCTACCAGGAAGCTGGTTTAAGCACTGCTATTCCCATTTTAAGATCATAGATTCAGATCACAAATACTAGAAGGGATTTATAGGTCGATTAATTCAACTCTTTTCATTCTGTAGACAATGAGGAAACTAAAGCTTATCCATGTTAAATAAGGTCACACAAGTAAGTGGTACAGGTAGGATTCAAATTCCTGACTTCCAGGCTACCACTCTCTACTGTGTCTTAATGTTGTTTTCATTTTAAACATGAGAAACTTAAGACTTGATTAAAGGCTCAGGAAGCTTGCATGAAATAAATGGAGGAGTCAACATTCAAATTCAATTAGTGTGTCCCATTTTTAGACAATTCAAGGTACAGAACTATAGAAATTCAGACAAGGAAGATGCCTTTTCAGTCTTCTAATGAAGCTCCTCCTTAGTCAGAGATCAGGAAATAGAACCCAAGTGTCTGGGTTTCCAGGCCAGTAATTCCTCTTTCCCTGACTGATTTTCAACTGAGAAATCTGTATTAACAATGTTTTAAATCGAGACAGCATTCTTCAGTTTTTTGCTAGTTATAATTGTTAGCATTACTAATACCATCATTAATAATTTCTGCCTCCCTCCTCATTATAATCTCTTTGTGACATCATCATCATCATCATCATCATCAACAACAACAACAACTGGTTAAATAAAACCAGTTAAAACAGTGACTCTTCTGACAGTCTATGCCATATTTGCACCTATGCTGCCTTTCCAAGACTACGGAGGTATATTTCCCTCCTTATTCCCCAGGACCAAAATACGTCATTATGATTAATCAGAATTTTGCTGTATTTTAGTGTTAATTTATTAACATTATTATTTGTAGCCACTGTGAATATTACTTCTTTGATCCTGCTTACTTCAAAATCTTCCCATATTTTTCTGATTCATTATATTCCCAATAGTCATTATTTCTTATAGGACAGAAATTTTCCAAGTCATTTGGATACCATGATTGGTATCCCCATCCCCCACTTTGTTTCCAGATTTTTTCTACCACAAAAAGCATCATTATGAATATATAATAGAATGTGGGGACTTTTTGTCTGAGTTCCTAAGGGTATATGCCCAGTAGGGAGGTTTCCAGGTCAAAGGATAAAAATAGTTTAGTGATTTTTCTTCCACAATTCCAAATTACTTTCTATCATGGGGAGACCAATTCATAATTCCACCAAAGGGTGCAAACCTTCAAAGACTGTGTTATGGGAGAAACATCTCCTTTGAGTTCATGTGGTGGGTAATTACTGCCAAATATATATTTACCAGAATGCAGAAATTATGGAGGAAAAAAAATACAACAAGTTTTATTATTATGCTCAAGCATAGGTTCAAGGATCTGTGGGGATTAAAATTGTCCAACCTACAAGACAAACCACAGAGGCAGAGCTCCAAGCCAATAGCACTTTATTAAAGGGTCCATGTCCCCTCTAATGAAGTGAACCTCAAATCTTTCTCATGATTTGAGATGCCCCCTTTTTCCAGGGCTTTCTTTTTATAAGATTGATGCCAGATTTGATACCTGAACATTGTGAAGAGTCTATACAAACTACAGAATCCCATTGGTTGATAGATCTTGCTTCACAGACCAAAAAAAGGTACATCTGCTAAAAAAGGTATGTCAGCAGCGGGGTCTCTGTTTGGTCAAAGCATGGGGCATCTCCATTGACCAAGTGATCATAAGATGGTCACCTGCTAGTGTTAGATAAGAAAGAATGGTTCAGAGGTATAAAGATAAGCTGGGGGACTTTCCAAAGCACCAAGGCATCCCACCCACGCTGGCTTTGGATGTGGAATCTGAGCAAAACAGGATGGAGATATCTTTGTCAGCATTCTTGTGGTTGTGCAAGCGAGACTCATAACTTGGTAAACAAATAGTGAACATTACATTAAAGTTTAACACCCAGTATAAGAACCTTTCCCTATATAATTTATGTAAAACATCAAATTGATTAATATTAATTGGAATGGAGTAGTGGTCCAAATGAATTATATCTTATACTTCAGAGATAATCTGAACAATTATGAGGATTTTCACATGTCTTCAAGGAGTCTGAGACAGTTGAGATTTGTCCTCAGGTATATCTAAGGAATGCTTGAGGTCCTAAATAAATTTTCTTATCCCATGGGACAGGTTTTAGTCAGGTGAGGTTAGACTTTTAGTTAACCAAAATTTGTAGGAGGAATGGCCCTTTGTCTAAAATAATAAAAGAAAATAAAAAATTCTATTAATAACTGAGTATTTCCATCTTCTATTATTTTTACTATTTGTATTTCTCTTGTCATTAGTAATTTGGAGCATTCTTTTATAATTATTGATAGTTCGTAATTCTTTTGAAAACTGTTTATGTCCCTTGACCTTTTTATCTATTGGGGAATGTCTCTTGGTTTTATATATTTGTGCCCATTCCCCATATGTTTTGAATAGGGATAAGGATTGGATCTGTGATTTCACAACTCTCAGATGAGGAAATCCCTTTACTGATGCAGGTTGGCACCTTCTCTCTCCTATAGCATAAGAAAGACATTTTGTTTGGAGTCATATTTTATAGGTATTTGAGGTGGTTGTGGGGGGAGGTTACAGAATTTCCTGCTTCTACTCTTCCATCTTGTCTCTGCCCCCTGGAAGCTAAGAAAGACATTTTGGATATCAGATTTTTGATAGATATATTTAACACAATCAAGTTAGTGTTTTCATTCCTTGTTCTGGTCAAATCAGTTTTGTTTATGCAAAAGATTTTTAATTTTATATAAATGAAATTACTTATTTCATATGATTATGATAATCCTTATTTTATTTGGCTACTAATTTTCCCCTAACTATAGTTGTGAAAGGTATTTTTATTCTCCTCTTATCCAATCCAATCCATTAAACACAATTTATCAACTACTTGCTATGTTCAAGGCATTGTGTTAGGAACTGAGTATGCAAAACCAAAGTGAAAAACAATCCCTGTCCTTACAGAATTTACATATAACATGGCATCAGATGAATATATATATATATGTATATGTATATATATATGAATATATATATATATATATATATATACATACACATGATAATTTAAGGGAAAAAAAGAGAACACTAACAACTAGGGAGTTAAAGAAAATTTTGCAGCAAGAGCCCTGAACCTGTAAGAAAATATGGCACTTTTTTTCTCCTAGATTAAAAAATTTGGGGGTAGGAGAGAAGATATGTGCTGCTCATGCAGGTTTATATATGTTAATATGGTGACAAAAAAGGAAAATGTCAGATGTTGGAGGGGATATGGGAAAACTGGGACACTAAAACATTGTTGGTAGAATTGTGAACTGATCCAACCATTCTAGAAAGCAATTTGGAATCATAGCCAAAGACCTATAAAACTGTACATACCCTTTGACCCTGTAATGCCACTGCTAGGTCTGTATCCCAAGAAAATAAAAAAAAAAAAGGAAAAGGACCTATTTATACAACAATATTTATAATAGCTCTTTTTGGGGTGGCCAAGAATCAGAAATCAAAGAGATGCCCATTAATTGGGGAATAGCTAAACAAGCTGCAGCATATGATTGTAATGGAATATTATTGAACTATAAGAAATGATAAGCAGGATGATTTCAGGAAAAACCTGTAAAGATTCACATGAACTGATATATAGTGAAGTGAACAGAACCAGGAGAATGTAATACACAGTAACAACAATATTGTTTGATGGTGAATCCCCTGAAGTTCAGGTTGGACACAGTCCAAAAACCCCCCCAGATTAAGGGGGTTAGTACTGAAGACTCCAGGAGTTCAGAAAATTATGGTACTGTGTTTGGTTTTAGCTTAGGGGAAGACCTCAAGTTTAGAATTAGCCCAGGCCACCCTAATCTGCCAAAAAGTAATCTTGATTTGATCACTCAAGGGCTTGCTAAGTAGCTGCTAAAAAAATCTGGTTAAAATTAGATTGGTTTGGTCCTTTTAGTAGAGCTTTTTGTTTTTTCTTGATTCTCAACCTTCCTACATGCCTAGTTTGTGACCAGCTGGTAGCCACTCATATATGAAGGGGAATGATGACTGTAGAGGGTCCTCCTGAACTTGTTTTTCTTGAGTTGCCATATTTTCCAGAAACTTGGTTTTGGATTATGCAGGAGGCCAGAAATGAGGATGAAACCCTCCCTAAATTGACATAGTTTGCTACTTTTAATCCTAACATAACTCTCAGTGTGCCCTTGAAGGTGAGTCAGCTACAAATCTGGCTCTAGTCATTCTAGCTCAGACTGATAAAATTGTTTGTGCAGCTGAGATCCTGTTAGATGAGAAGAACATTCTCCTTCCATGGTCTGGAAGTTCCCAAGTCCCCTCTTGCTCCCTCTCACTCTTTCTCCTCCTATTGTGCCATTTTCCCTCCCATGCCACTCCCATTTGGGAGGGGGTTACATTTCTCTTCTCCCATGAGACCTCCCCTTTCTGCTGAAACCTTTAAATACCCAAGGCCTTGCTGGCATTATTGACCTCTTCTGTAATCTGTACAAAAGGGGACCCAGCATGCATGTCTTTTGCTTTCTCTTGTAATAAAGTGAGTTGACTCAAGTCTGTTGGAGATGTGACTATTGGTTGACAGTACTTAATTAAATAAGTGCAGAAAGGGAGTTTAGGATGATGGGGAAAATTAATAAAATATCCATACCTAAAATTAAGCAGGGTCTTAATTTCATTGACCTATTGATTAGAATTTCAGTGGGAGATAAGGAGGAAAATATTGAGGTGTTTTTTTCTTTTTCTCTGCTTTAGCAACCCTGGCCAGATTGGAGATTGCAGAGATAATCCTACCCACAAACCTCCTTAAATCCACTAAAATGTTTTAGCAGTTACAAAAATGTCTTAGTTATGATTTGGAAATTTACAGTAAATATGTTACATTTCAATTACAATTTTTGTCTCATTACTTTATAATGCCAAATCTCTACAAACCAGGAAAAACAGCATCTTTTTTTTTCTTCTGTCTTTATCTCTGCAATCTCCAATCTTATTTCGGTTGGAAGTTTGTCTTGTAATTAAATTGTAATATGGTCTCATTTAAGTGAGATGTGTTCTATTAGTATAATTGTGATAAATCGGAACTTAATTGCAAAGTATACTTGATATTTGACATTGAGGCAATATGCTTGGAAACTTCATTAATTAGGAAAACTTGGGTTCAAATCGTGACTCAAATGATTGCTAGTGACCTTAAGCAAATCACTTTAGCACTGTCTGCCTCATTTGTGAGGATCAAATAGGATAAATTGTAAGGTGTATGTAGCACATGATAAATGCTATATAAATGTTAGCTATTATTAATTTTTACTAAGTGTAATTATCCCATGCTGGTTTTTGAATGTGATTAATATAGAATGCCAAATTGATAGATGGATGTGTTGATTTTCTATATAAAAGGATTTGGAAACACACTCAACTAAATTAATATTATTTGGCTAGCAAAAAGTTTTTCATTGTGTTTAAAAAAACAAACGCTATTTTAGGGTTCTAATCTTTCTTATATTATGATTTTTGGGAAATTGTATAAGAAATGCTGTTAATTTAAAAAATGATATCCAGAGGGTGTTGTAAATCTATCATTAGGAAAGTAATTTCTCCTTTAATCTGGATGTTGTAAAATTATTAATTGAACAGGTAAAGGATGTTGTCACAATATTTGAAAGCTTAAATATTTAATTGAGCATATTTTCCTTTAAAATGGATAAAGGTTTTATCAGCCTTGTTGACAATAGATTGTGAAACTCTAAAGTAAATCTGAAATTAGGATCTCACAACTGAACTAAAATAATTTATAATTTTGCTTATGATAAAGAATGATTTTATCTGATAGATTGTTTGGTGATAAGTTATGGAAATTATACCTGGAATTGTATGTACTGAAGTTACATCTTTGAGCCAATTTAGTAACAATGAACCTTAACTTTAAAGATTTTATTTTGCCTTAAGTTTTGGGAGCAGGGGTGGGGAAACTGTGGCCTCAAGATCACATGTGGTCTTCTAGGTCCTTGGGTGTGGCTTTTTGATGGAGTCCAAGTTTTACAGAACAAATTTTATTAAAGCGATTTGTTCTGTGAAGTTTGGATTCAGTCAAAGGGCTATACTTGAGAACCTATAGGGCCACATAGCCCCTACTCCTGGATTCTGGAGACTTATATAACCAATGTTTTTCTAGGTTTTGAATGAATTATCACGTATTCACTGTATGTATGCAACTCCAAAATGTGGTTATTAATAACTTCTAGGATTGGGGGCAGAGTCAAGATGGCAGAGTAGAGACAGAACCTCTGCCAGGCTCCGGCTTCCATCTTCCCTAATCCATGTAAAAGGAGACTCTAAGCAAACTTTGGAGCTGCAGAACCCACAAAATGACACAGAGAAGCTAACCTTCCACTTAGGACAGCCCGGCAGGCCGGCAGCAAGAGACCAGCACAGCAGTCTGAGAGCCGAGCCCAGCCACTCTCCAACTGAGGTTTTAGACCCAGGGTGGGCCTGACAAGCCCCCAGCTGGAGGGACTCCAGATCACCAGCAGCTGTGGCCATTTCCACATTCCACATACATAATGCTAAGGACAAAGTGAGAGATCAGTGCAGTCTGGACTTTGGGACCCAGTAGGTGGGAGTGCATCAGCTTTTGTCCCCAGGGCAAGAAGCCGATGAGATGCTGTGCTGGTTGCAGCTTCAGCTCCTGGGTTGCAGAGTGTAGGGGGACCAAGTGACCAGTCTGAGGGGTATTCACTCTTGCTTTAACCTGCTTGGATCTGGATTGCAGTCTAGGGTGGAGGTCCTGGGGTGTGTGACCAGCTTGCCAGAGTGTGTGGAGGCCTCAGAGAGGGCACCCAACTAATACCTCTGGCAGCTAAGAAAACCCTAGCTTTTGGGACTCTGGTGGCAGAATCCTACTGTGGCAAAAAGCCCAGGGGTCAAGTGACTGAGGGGCGACATGACCAGACAAAGGAAGCAAAACAAACAGAAAATTCCAACATTAGACTCCTATTTTGGGGACAAAAAGGAGCAAAGCTTGGAACAGGAGGAAGACAGTGAAATCAGAACTCCTGCACCAAAAGCTTCAAAGGAAAATATGAGCTGATTATAGGCCATAGAGGACCTTAAGAAGCAGATAAGAGAAGTGGAGGAAAAATTGGAAAGAGAAATGAAAACGATGCAAGAAAATTACCAAATGAGAGTCAACAGCCTGAATGAGGAAAATCATACCTTAAAAAACAGACTGACTCAATTGGCAAAAGAGGCTCAAAAAGATAATGAGGAGAGGAATGCCTTTAAAAGTCAAATTTGCCATATGGAAAAAGAATCTCAAAAGCTCAATGAAGAGAATCATTCCCTTGGATTTAGATTGGAGCAAAGGGAAGCTAGTGACTTTAAGAGAAATCAAGATGATGTTAAATAGATCCAAACAAATGAAAGAATAGAAGGCAATGTGAAATATCTCATGGGAAAAACCACTGACCTGGAAAATAGATCCAGGAGAAAGAATTTAAAAATTATTGCACTACCTGAAAGCCATGATCAGGGAAAGAACCTAGAAATCATCCTCCAAGAAATTCTCAAGGAAAATTGTCCTGATATTTTAGAACCAGAAAGCAAAATAGAGATTGAAAGAATCCATCTCTCACCTCCTAAAAAAGAACCCAAAAGAAAACTCCTAGGAATATTATAGCCAGGTTCTGAAATTCCCAGATCAAGGAGAGAATATTACAAGCATCCAGGAAGAAACAATTTGAATATTGTGGAAACACAATCAGGATAACTCAAGATCTGGCAGCCTCTACACTGAGGGATCAAAGGGCTTGGAATAGGATATTCTGGAGGGCAGAGGAGCTGGGATTAAAACCAAGAATCACCTACCCAGCAAAACTGAGTATCGTGTTTCAAGGGAAAATATGGTCATTCAGTGGAATAGAGGACTTTCAAGCATTCTTAATGAAAAAACCAGAGTTGAATAGAAAATTTGACATCTAGATACAAGAAGCAAGAGAAGCTTGAGAAGGTAAACAGGAAAAGCAAATCATAAGCCAGTGATCAAAGTTCAACTATTAACATTCCTACATGGAAAAACGATAATTGTAACTGATAAAACTTTTCTCAGTATGAAAATAGTTGAAGGGAATATATATATATATATATATATGTCTGTATCAGAGGGTATACGGGTGTATGAATACATGTGTGAATGTGTGTATATATGCTTACAGGTATACATAGATAGAGGGCACAGGACCAATTTAATAGGAAGGGATGATACTTAAAAGGTGAAATTAAGAGGTGAGAGAGGAATATAATGAGAGGAGATGGAGCGAGACAGAATGGGGTAAACTATCTCATAAAGAAGAGGCAAGGGTAAAGGGTTACAATGAAGGGGAAGAACAGGAAGGCAAAAGGGAATGGGGTCAACCTTATTCTCACTGAATTTAGCTCAGGGAGGGAATTAAATACACACTAAATAGGGTATCTCACTGTACAGGAGAGTAGGGGGAAGGGGATGAGGGGGGGGATGATGGAAGGGGGGGGGAGGGTGGGGGGGGGGGGGAAGTTGGAAGCACTCACTTTTCAAAAGGGACGGGACCAAAGTAGCGAATAGAACAAGTGGGAGAGAGCAGATTGGAGGAGGGGATATCCTGTGGGATGCTATTCTGGGGTGATGGGTAGGGGAAAAATGGGGAGAAAATTTGTAACTCATAATCTGGCTGAAATGAATGATGTAAATCACAAGTTAATAAAGCATTTGAAAAATGAAAAAAAAAATTTCTAGTGATTTTCTGCTCCAGGGTGAATTTAAACTAGAAAGGATAAAAAAGATAAGACCTTTTTTTGTGCTTAAGTTTTCATATGTGCTTATTGTTAACTGTTACTAAAACATCATGAGAAAAATGATAACCCAGCCCCAAGCTATGATTAGAAAATTTTGCTATTTGAGGTAATGTATTTTGGGATTGTAATTTGATAATTGTTCTGATCACTTATGATTGTCTGAATTGTCATTAAGCCAATAACCCATCATTGAAGGGAAATGTCATGTGCTGTCCAAAGGGAGTTGTGATCTGAGAACTACTATGGGTGAATGTCTATGCCTGGAAAAGTTGAGGTGATATTCCAAACTTGCTTAGGTGAAGATAGTATCCTTTTGACTAAATTTTCACATTGTCCTCTTTCCTTTTTGAACAGGAAATTTCTCCATCTGGTTAATTCTGAGAGTGATTACCCTGTGAATAAAGTAGAACTTTTTTGTATAATTGGCTATTACATAGGATTCTTACCTGGAATCAAATAGAGGTAAGGGAGTTTTTCCCCTGTTATGTCAGGTCAGTTGATGACTTCAGTCTTGATATTTTCATAACCATATTCCTCCTTTTTCTTTCAAAGCAAATTTCTATAATTAGAGCAGGTGAAATGTAGGTTTTATTATTTCAATACTAAAACGTTTCTGAGTTACTATGTTAGGGTGCAAGTAAAAATGCTTTTACAATTTTTAATCTGAATTTGTGGTCAACTCCATATCTTAATCAACTAGGGCAAATGAATTTATAGGTTTGCAATCCCCTTAATAATAAATAGATTTTTAAAGAGTAATTTTTCAGGATGGTATGATAATGGAAAATATATATCCCCCAAAGTGAGAGATAGGATAAAGATGTGAAAGTTTTAAATTTTTTTCTTTTTGGAGGGGGAGGGCAGGGCAGTTTGTGTTAAGTGACTTGCTTAAGGTCACACAGCTAGTAAGTGTTAAGTGCTGAGGCCAGATTTGAACTCAGGTCCTCCTGACTCCAGGACTGGTGCTTTATTCACTGCACTACCTAGCCACTCCAAAAGTTTTAAATTTTAATGGAGTAATGAATACCACTTTGGAAAACAACAAGACTGGCTTCCATTTTTTTTTTTCAAATGGGACATACAGATTTTGAATATGCATTAATAATAAGTTCTAAAAATTAGATTAAGATTTTACATATAAAATCACTTTCATAATTATAAATAAAATTTTAAATCTTTTTTTCCCCTAGTTTTGAAGGCTGCCTGATAATCCTGATAATTAAGTCAGGCCTTCATGTATCTTTTTAAGATTCTTTCTTCAGGCTGTAGATGGAATTGTCCATATCAGGTACAGGATTCCATTAAATATAGCAATAACAAATGGTATGTAAAAAATTGAAATACTTTGAACTTTCAGGTGAATTATGGGTTCCTGATTTGATGCTCTTCGTTGTAGCTCTGTTAATAGGATTAATTCCATAAGATTTGGACTGGTTTTTACCACATGAACTAATTACTGGAAGACCAAATTTAGGAGGTTGCATTAAATTGTGTTGAGTCTTATAGCAGACAGAATTTATCAACATTAAATAAGGAAAGTGTACAAGTCATTTGGAACCAGAGAAGTAGATTTGCTGGAGGAGCCCCAGAGCTACCCTGAGAAGTTCCATAATTTCCAAGGGAAAGTGTTTTGAGAGATCAGACAGTTATATGGGACAGCCAACACTCAAAATGAAATATGCTTATTAAATAGATATTGGGAGTGGGTTGTCAGGAACAAGGAGATGATGTTATTTAATACTCAAGGTCATTATTGTATTAATTTGGCTTTTATGTTTCATGTGTTTATGTTTGCCTGAGAAACAGGTATGCCTAGATTTTTGTTATTAATTGTTTGGGATTGAGGGTCATTCTTTTTTGGCTAACTAAAAGCCTATCTTCTGTTTATATTAACCTCACCTGACCAAAACCTGACTTATAGAATAAAAGTTCGAGTTTCCTAAAGTGATTTAGACATTTGTCAGCTATCCTAGCTAACTGTAATGTAGAATGTCTTTGACCCTGAGTTTTCTTGGTTACCTTAATGATTATGTAAATCTCCCTTCTCAAAGAGTACATTATGAACTCTTTAAAGATAATGTAATCTATAACTTGACTTAGTTTACCTATGGGTTTATCTCCTTAAGGAATTAATGTAAATTTGTTCAACTTATATGACATTGAAGGAAGCATGGGATTATGATTTTTGTGATATTCATGACAATAGTGTGCTTATTTCCTGCTGTAAATTGGAGTCCCCTGATTTACTCAGATTGATCTCTCTTACTATGAAATATTGAGAAGTTTGTTACCAATCTAACTACTACCCTTTCTTAAAGGAACTCTATCAAGCTCTAAATGAGAAAGGCAGTGAGGAGTCTGCCAGTGAGTTGGGTTATTTTAATGAACTCCCTTTGAAACCATAACCCAGTTTTCTGCATTTGTAATTATGCTTTCTGCTTATGAGAATGTTGGACTTTAAAAGGGGATTATAGAGAAATATTTTCTATTTCTTCAGGAAACCTATCTTGATATGGCTAGAAATTGGCTGATTTCAGAGACTCAGCTCCTAGGGAAGTATGCTGGCTTCAGAGAATGCTTGGGTAGGATCTCTGAAATCCTATATAATGTAAACTTCTCAGACTGAGGAGGGAGCCTTCTTCTGGCTTTTTTCCTACCAAAAAGACCTAAAAAATTTCTTTCTGAACTATTTCAGATTTTGAGGTTCATTCTCATAACTAACAGGAGAAAGGCAACAAGATTGGGTGTTCTTCCAGTCTCTCAGAGGAATATTAGATTAGAATTATACCTCTCTCTCCCTCCGCCTAAATACTACTACTCTATGGGCAAGTGGACAGAAAAGTTCTAGCTTTCATTTGCCAGTTTGACTCTTGCACACCAAATTCTACTTACTTAAAAGACTACCATTCATCCGTACAAATGACAACAAAGAAAGCCAGAAAATGCATGAGTGAATGAGCTCTCTGGGAGTGAGATGTCAGCCTTGATTTGTCTTGTCCCTGATATCCAGAGTTCCTTCACCTGATTTCCACTTCTCTTGGTGAGTCTTCACTCTGTGATGATGATATCCAGCTCCCCTCATAGTTTTCATCAAAGCCACAGGCCTTGGACTAATAGGCTTCTGACCTCTTGGACTGTCCTTGCTTAGAGTGGTGAAGTCTCCCCACCTCCACTCCCCAACAAAACTCTGCCAGTCAGGGCACTGCATGCAGGTACCTTTTTTTTTTTTTTTTAAAGTTTTTATCTATATTTTCTATTTCTTGCATGAACATAGTAGCCCATGTTTCCCTTCCCTGTCCTCTCCCAAAGAGCCATTCCATAAGACAAATAGTATTTTTTAAAGAGGGGGAGAAAGTCAGCACAACTGATTGATAAGTTGAAAAAGTCTGAAGGAGTGGGTTGAGAATGTCTTTCCATATGTAAAGGTAATGTAATTTGAATTTGAAGATCCCTTTGTGTTGGCAAAGGTAGCAGGTACTTAGCACTTAGTAACTGATCAAGTCTGTTGGGGAAACAGAAGGTATGAACTCCTGTCTCCTGTTACTGATGTAGCAGGAAGGGTTGGTTGAAACAGGCTGTGTATATATAAGGAAAAGCCCCAGAGAGGCACAGTCAGAATTTCTTGGAACCAGCATCTGGTGGCAGAGCAGCTACAGAAGAGAGAATGGAGAACTGAGCCAGAATTTGCTGAAAACTTGTGGTGATGGAACTTCTTCTGAACAGGAGCCTGGAGCCCAGAGCCAGGAGCCAGGATCCCAGGAGCCTAGGAACCCAGGTGACTGAGGAAGCATGACTGGGGTGCTAAGACTTTGTTTGTGGCTTGGTTGAGCCTTGAATTCCCTGGAGCAGAAATTGTGAAGGATATGACATGGACCAGACCTTGTGAACGCCAGTGTGAAGCAGGACCTGCCCAGAGGAACCAGGACTTGACCCAGAGGTCAAGAAACTGGGAGCTGTCTGCCATTGGACCCAGGTGACAGTCTGGTGAATCCAGATAGAATCTGGGACCATGGAAGGGGATCCAGGGAATCTGAGAACAGGCCCCAAGTCAAGATGAAAAGACCTCTCCTTGGGGTACTGAGTAATTATGGAGTTATAGTGTACTAGTGACCTAAAGGGTGGAGGGTTTTGTGTATGATACTTAGTAAGACTTTGCTGAATAAGTGACTGATTGAGTTAACTTAAGAGAGCCCTGTAAGTGGAAGATTTTGCCCCATGAGTGGAAAACTTTGACTATTGTACTTTGAGATGATTGTTCTTTGTTCTAAATATTGTGACCACTTTGGAGAAAACTATGTGGCCGTTTTAATGATAAGCTGTTGTGAATATAAGTTGTAATATTGTGAATGCTGTATCTTGATTTTCTGTGGAAGTTTTGCTTTGATTTGTTATGGAATAGAGTGTTCACTATACTGTGTAATCAGAACCTTAAATGCTGTTCGTAGTAGCAGTCCTCTGGAAAGCTTCTGTCCATGGTATTACACCTTATCTCTTCATTTGAGTCCTACTGGATCTTTGTAATTTTGTTACATTCACTTTTGATTTTTTTGGTGTATTGTTTTTCCTCTTGACATTGTTGTGGCCCCCGTGCGTATGATTTTCTTGGCTCCACTTACTCTACTCTACATCAGTTTACATCTGTATTCACACACATTTCTTATAGCACAATATTGTTTGCATTGTGTGCTTCTATCCCTGCTGGGCATCTTCTGTCACAGTGCTATGAGTTACTGTACCCCTGGGCTCTTTTTTGGTCAGAGCACTGGATGATTTCAGTTCTATTTGCCTGAACATAAACTAACTTCTCTCTAGAAACTGAAGTTGGTATTTTTCCAATTTCTTTCTGTCTTTCTCAGTCCTGCTTCTCTTCCATATCTGATTTGCTATGCAATTTTCCTTTTAAAGGTCAATTCTAGGGGTGTAGCTCAGCTACTCTAAAACTGACTATGAATTAATTGACTACTATGTAGCACCAATGCAATATTCACAGCACTGACAGTGACTGTAAATATGCTGGCATAGTTCTCAATTGCAAAATATAACAGACTCTCCATATACAAGACAGAAGCAAAACATTTATTCAGACACCAGAAAGCCAAATCCCAACACAAGGAAACCAAATCCATCACAGCAACAAAGAAGTTAATAAATCATAACACAGCGGGGAACCATACCATCCTTTAGCCTTCCCACAGACAAATGCTCACAAGTCTAGCTATCTCCTAAGCTACGTCCTCTCTCTCCCACTGTCTAGCTGCTCTGACTCCCAGTTTCCTGTGTGCTCTGCTCTACCCTTCAGCAAACTCCTGCCACCACCAAGTCCATGTGACTACATTCAACCTATTAGGGACAGAGTTTATTTTCAAATCAGGGAAGATCTTCAAATTCTCTTAGGTCTATTAAGGGGCAGGGAAGATCTTCCAATTACCATTACCATTACAAGAGACATCATCCAAAACTAGAATCAAGATCACTCTGTCTGTTTGCCTTGTTAACCTTGTTGATAAATGGGTCTTCCAGGAATTTCTTACCATCTTTACATAAAAAACATTTAAACTAAAGATCTTAATGTAAGAAAGTAAATATGGTCTGATATGTATCACTGAGACTTGAGAAATGATGGATACTTTATTCAAAACTGATTTAATTCATTTGGGTACCTCTACTGATATAGATAAAAAAGACCTCAATGACAATGGCTTAGGGTGTCTGAGAGCATCTGTGGCTAGAGACTCATTACTCTAACCAACCTAGTGAATTTCTCTTGACTTTAACTAAGGAAATTTCTGGTTAAGATGGTGATGTGATAGGACCTAGATGAGCCCAGGTCTCTCAATGCTCTCAAATGCTCAAGTAAAGTTCTAAATAGTCCTCAGAAAGAAGACTGAAAATAAATCCAAAGAGAAAAAGTTACTAGTTTTTCCATTCCATCCAAAACTACACAAGAAGATTGTAAAAAGCTTGCAAATGCTGTAAGCAGACACAAGCCAGAGGAAGTAGAAGCAATAGTGCCCTGTGCCAGAGTCACATTAGGACATAGGGCTACTGTGACATTTAGGATTATGTAATGTACTCTGATCAAGTCAAAGGTTAACAATGAAGGGAAACATAGTGTCCTAGAATACAGCCTATGGGAGAATGGTCAAGGAGGCAAAGAGAGGGATTGAGAAGGGGAAAAAGAAAGACGGAAAGCTTTTTAAGTGGTGGGAGGAGGCATCAATTCTAAATGCTCCTATGGGAAAAGAGAGATGTTCTATAATAGGGGTTAGGGACTTTATAACATATATTATCTGTAAGGATTTGATGCTTATAGAGATCACTCATCTCAATCTCAATCAGAATCAGAAGAGTGTGAGGGCTTAGACCCAGGGGAGAGACAGAGGAAAAAAAAAGACCAAGAGGAGGGCAAAGTTTAATAATGAACTGAACCATCATGGGTATAGGAAGAATCCTACCATGGGGCAATATATATACATATATAAACACACACACATATTTTGCAAGAGCTGGTATTTCTAAGAGTGGGACATAACAGAAAAATGAGGGATGGGGGACAAAATATACAAGGTAATAACAAATTAGAAGAGAAAACCCAAAATAGGTACTTCAAAATTTTTAATTCCACAAATAATACAGAGAACAAAGAATGATTAAGCATAATAGCCATGAATCAAAGAAAAAAAAGTCTAGAACAGACAAAAAGGGAAGATAAATACTTTAGAGAATGAGGGAAAGAAATCTTTTCTAGGAAAAGGTGCAGAAAATAAAATTAAGAGGGGAAAAAAGAGTAAGAATTAAATAACCAGATAAAAGCAAGCACACACACACACAAAATCAAAACATTAAAACCAGGGAAATGGATAACAAACAGGGCTTGAGAATGAGAGGAAGAGAGCTGACTTAAAGATAAAAGCTAAAATTCTGAATAGATTAGTACTGCGTTTACAAGAACAAAAGAAAAAAAATCACAGTACTGAAAAATACTAATATTAGTCACAAATGGAGGAAAATGTTATGAGAGAAATTCTAAGAGAAAAAGTTCCAAGCATGATTCATTTATTAGTAAGGCTAACAATTTCCAATAACTGGGGTCAATGGCCTCTCAATGACCAAAGACCCCAAGTGAGGATTGACAAGGTCTTTTAACTAGGTGATAGAAAAAAATTTTGAGCAGCATAGGTGTATCTTTTTCTGATGGACTAGAGGTCTAGAATGTAAAAATCTCTTATATCACCTTGATATTACAATCTTTGGATCTTCCCTTCTGAAACCCCCTTAAATAACAGCAAGACATATGTGTTGAGGAATTTGGAAGTTGCCACAACAGCTTAGGTGGAAGTCATAAGACCAGATTAAAGGTACAAGTCATAAGAAAAGGACAAAGATACAAGTCACAAGAATAAAATCATGACTTGAGGTTACCTCAATAAACTTGCAAGGGTAAGGAACAGCAATGGGAAATATTAAATCTAGCTTGGTTAAGTCTTTTTTTTTTCATTTTCAAATTGCTTTATTAACTTCTGATTTACATCATTTATTTCCGCCAGATTTTGAGTTACACAATTTCACCCCATTTTTCCCCTACCCACCGCCCCCAAATAGCAGTCCCACAGTATATCCCCTCCTCCAATCTGCTCTGTCCCATATCTTCTCTCATACCCCCTTTGACTTTTCCAGTAGGGCATGGTGGATCTCTATGCCCCATTGCCTGTATAATTTATTTCCCAATTACATGTAAAATAGTATTATTAATAGTATATATATATTTAAACATTTGATATTAAAACTTTGAATTACAGATTCATTCCTTCCTCCCTTGTCACCCGCCCTTACTGGAAAGATAAGCAGTTCAGTATAGGTTGTACATGCATAGCTTATGCAAAACATTAATATAGTTGATATAATGTAAAAGACTGACTATATTTCCCTCCCTCCTATCCCACCTCTTGTTCTATTCTCTACTTTGATCCCGTCCCTTTACAAAAGTGGGTGCTTCCAACTTCCCTTTCCCCAGCCTGCCTTCCCTTCCATCATATCCCCTCTGATCCCCTTTCCCCCTACTCTCCTGTAGGGTGAGATACCCTATTTAGTGTGTATTTCATTCCCTCCCCAAGCCATATTCAATGAGAATAAGGTTGACCCATTCCCTTTTGCCTTCCTATTCTTCCCCTCCATTGTAACTATTTTCCCTTGCCCCTTCTATATGAGATAGTTTACCCCATTCTGTCTCTTCCCATCTCCTCTCATTATATTCCTCTCTCACCTCTTAATTTCACCTTTTAAGTATCATCCCTTCCTATTAAATTGGTCCTGTGCCATCTATCTATGTCTACCTGTAAATATGTATACACACATTCACATATGTATTCATATGCCCATATACCCTCCAATATATATATTCCCTTCACCTATTTTCATACTGAGAAAAGTTTCATCAGTTACAATTATTGTTTTTCCATATAGGAATGTTAATAGTTCAAATTTGATAAGTTCCTTTTCCCTGTTAATGTTCTCATGCTTCTCTAGCTTCTTGTATCTGAATGTCAAATTTCTATTCAACTCTGTTTTTTTCATCAAGAACGCTTTGAAAGTCCTCTATTCCACCGAATGACCATATTTTCCCCTGAAACATGATACTCAGTTTTGCTGGGTGGGTGATTCTTGGTTTTAATCCCAGCTCCTTTGCCCTCCAGAATATCCTATTCCAAGCCCTTCCATCCCTCAGTGTAGAAGCTGCCAGATCCTGGGTTATCCTGATTAAGTTTCCACAATATTCAAATTGTTTCTTCCTGGATGCTTGTAATATTCTCTCCTTGATCTGGGAATTTCAGAACCTGGCTATAATATTCCTAGGAGTTTTCTTTTTGGGATCTTTTTCAGGAGATGATAGGTGGATTCTTTCAAGCTCCATTTTGCCCTCTGGTTCTAAAACATCAGGGCAGTTTTCCTTGAGAATTTCTTGGAGGATGATTTCTAGGTTCTTTCTTTGATCATGGCTTTCAGGTAGCCCAATGATTTTAAAATTCTCTCTCCTGGACCTATTTTCCAGGTCAGTGGTTTTCCCCATGAGATATTTCACATTGCCTTCTATTCTTTCATTTATTTGGATCTGTTTAACAGCATCTTGATTTCTCATAAAGTCATTAGCTTCTATTTGCTCCAATCTGATTCTGAAGCAATGATTCTCCTCAGTGAGCTTTTGAAATTCTTTTTCCATCTGGCAAATTTGACTTTTCAAGGCATTCTTCTCCTCATTGCCTTTTTGAGCTTCTTTTGCCATTTGAGTTAGTCTGTTTTTTAAGGTGTAATTTTCCTCATTCAGGCTGTTGACTCTAATTTCACAATTCTCTTGCATTGTTCTCATTTCTCTTCCCAATTTTTCCTCCACTTCTCTTGCTTTGTAAGGTCCTCTATGGGCCTCTCATATTTTTCTTTGATGTTTTTCGTGCAGTTCTGACTTTACTGTCTTCCTCCTGTTCCATGCTTTGATCCTTTTTGTCCCCAAAATATGAGTCTAATGTTGGGTTCTTCTGTTTACTTTGTTTCCTTTGCTTGGGCATGTTGCCACTCAATTACTTGTAGGACTCTGTTGCCAGACAGGGGAGCTTCCGTCCCAAATGCTGGGGTTTTCTCAGCTGCGCCAGAGGTATTAGTTGGGAGCCCTTGCTGAAGCCTTCACATGCTCTGGCAAGCTGGTCACACACCCCAGGACCTCCACCCTAGACAGCAATCCAGATCCAAGCAGGTTAAAGTAAGAGGATTATCCCTCAGACTGGTTGCTTGGTTCCCCTACACTCTGCAGGCCAGGAGCTGAAGCTGCCATGTGGCAGCAGGGGCTGCACTGCAGCCCTCAGTGGCTTCTCACCCCAGGGGGCAAAAGCTGAGGCACTCCCAACTACTGGGTCCCAAAGTCCATACTGCACTGACCTCTCACTTTGTCTTTCACATCTATGTGTTGATAATTCTGGACCACTACAGCTGCTGGTGATCTGGAGTACCTCAAGCCGGTAGTTGGTCAGGCCCGCCTTGGGGCTAAAACCTCTGGCTCCTTGGTGGTTGGGGTCGGCTCCCAGAGCACTGCACTGGCCAATTCCTGTTGGCCTGCCGGGCTGTCCTCAGTGGAAGGTTAGCTTCTCTGTGTCATTTTGTGGGTTCTGTAGCTCCAATATTTTTTTAGAGTCCCCTTTCACATGAATTGGGAAAGGTGGAAGCCAGGAGCCGCAGGGAGGACCTGCTTCTACTCCACCATCTTGATTCCCCAAAGCTTGGTTAAGTCTTTTTTTTTTGCCTTTTGGAGTGTAATTGGGGTTAAGTAACTTGCCCAAGGTTACATGGCTAGTATTTTTGTGTGGGTGTTAAGTGTCTCAGGCCAGAACCGAACTGAACTCGGGTCCTCCTAACTCCAGGGCTGGCGCTTTACTCACTTCGCCACCTAGCTGCCCAGTTTGGTTAAGTCTTAACCAAAATATAATTAAAAATAAAATTTCAGTTTTACAATTCCATACTGTGATTCTTGGAAGGCCATGCCTCCCATGAATCACTGAGCTTGACTAAAGTTACAAATCAAGATACAGTAAAAATCATGTATGTCTGTCACTCCATAATGTTTATAGTAAAGATGAAGTAATGAATACAGAAGCAAGAATGTTTGAATAAAAAATTTGAATCATTGTGAGCCATCATAGATTTCATTGGAATCAATTTATTAAAACCAAAAAACAATAATGAGACTTAGGGTTAGGAATGTCTTACGATGTGCCACAACCCCCTTGGTGGACTACTATTTAGCTGGGGCTAGTATCTCTGCTTGTTCTAATGCTGTAACCCCAATAAATGGTAATAGGGATTAAAAATAATTTTTTTGCAGATATTCTACTTTAATTGTACTAATCTGAGAGGGGATGACCTCAAAACCATCTGGCTCAATTTTGTAACAATTCACCCTTTGTTTTTTGAGCCAGATACATGAGCAAATTCCATTTGGAGCAGAGATAGAGGCACATGAGGAAAAGAAGGGAAGGGCGAACATTAAATTTCCTTTCTAGTAAACCATTACCAATGTCTATTTCATCATTCACATCATCTCTTAGGGCTCAGATGTCTGAGTTTCTGAAAATATCTCTTCTTGGGTGTTCTGGAATAAGCCTGTCCTCAAAGCATCTCAGAAAGGAGGGGAAGAAGATCTGCTTCTCTGGGTCAGATTACTTGTGGAGATTTTTAGATTTTTCATCTATAATCTTTTGCAAAACAGACCTCAATGCAATTTAGTATATGCTCCTAAATTTGGTTTTCCAATAATTAGTTCAAGTATCAGGAACCCATAATTCACTCAAAACTTCAGAGAATTTAAAGTTTTACATCTCACCTGTTGTTACTTAAACCTTATACCTCAAGTGAATTTTGCTATCAACAGGCTAAAGAGAGAATATTAAAAAGAAATCCATGAGGGGCTGACTTGTAAGGTGATCCCTTCTTGGTAAAGATTAATATTTATCAAAGTAGACATGTAAGTTAGGGTGCATAAAAGGGAAACCTTCAGTTTTAATACTTATAATTGTCCTGTGATATAAATGAGCAATTTTTATGCTATTAAAAAAACAAAACTAAACATTTACTTTTCATTTTTCAAATGTTTTATTAACTTCTAATTTACATCATTCATTTATGCCAGATTTTGAGTTACAAATTTTCTCCCTGTTTTTTCCCTGCCCACCAACCCAAAATAGCAGTCCCACAGGATATCCCCTCCTCCAATCTGCTCTCTCCCATATCTTCTCCCATACTCCCTCCGACTTTTCCAGTAGGGCATGGTGGATCTCTATGCCCCAGTGCCTGTATATCTTATTTCCCAATTACATGTAAAATAGTATTAATAATAGTATACACACACACACACATATATTTAAACATTTGATTTTAAAATTTGAATTCCAGATTCATTCCCTTCCTCCCTTGTCACCCACCCTTACTGGAAAGATAAGCAATTCAGTATAGGTTGTACATGTGTACCTAATGCAAAACATTACCATAGTAGATATATTGTAAAAGACTGACTATATTTCCCACCCTCCTATCTCACTGTATCAGCAAGCACCCCAGCATCCCCAGGGTGGCTGCCAACACAGGTTTTTGGAACTGCTTTGATAAAGGAAAGCAACTCAAAATGGGTTAGCATGCTTACTTTAATCAGTCAAACATATATCATTCACCTAGTTCAGGGGAAAAAGGTCAGCACCTGGAACTTCAGAGTATACAGACAGAATTATCAAGACAGAGAAACAGATCAAGCAGACAGGTTTCCAAACTGTCCAACCATTACATCCATACCAAATCACAGTTACCATCAACATCTGGGTTTTTCAAAGCTGGGGTGCTCTCAACAACGGCTTCCTAGAGTCTTATCTGATCAAATCACAGAACACATCTCAAAGTGAGTCCCAAAGCAAAGCCTCACATCAGGGATTATATAGCCTTCTCCTGGGTCAGAGAATGTAAACACCCTCTTGACCCACTGCCCAATCACACAGCATCAAGGTGTGGGCATTCCTGAAAACCAAGCCTCCTGCCACAGAATCCATCTGACCACATTCAGCCTAGTAAGGAGCAGAGTATATTTTCAAATCAAGGAACATTCTCAGAGTCTCTTAAGCCTATCAAAGGGCCTAAGGGCAGAGAAGATCTTTAAATTTGCATTTCCATTACACTCACCTCTCACTTATTCTAATCTCTACTTTGATCCCATCCCTTTTCTTTCTTTCTTTCTTTTTTTTTTTTTTTTTAAAGCAATCGGGTTAAGTAACTTGCTCAAGGTTACACGGCCAGTTATTTCTGGGTGTGGTGCTGAGTATCCGAGGCCGTGATTTGATCCAGGTCATCCCGACACTGGAGCCGGTGCTCTTACTCGCTGAGCCACCTGGCCACCCCTAAGCAATTGGGGTTAAGTAACTTGCTCAAGGTTACTCGGCCAGGTGTTTCTGGGTGGGTGCTGAGTGTCTGAGCCTGGGATTTGATCTCCAGGTCTTCTCAACACTGGAGCCGGTGCTCTTACTCGCTGTGCTACCTGGCTGCCCCAGATCCCATCCCTTTTCAAAAGTGGGTGCTTCCAACTTCCCTCTCCCCAGCCTGCCCTCCCTTCCATCATACCCCCTCTCATCCCCTTCTTCCATACTCTCCTGTAGAGTGAGATACCCTATTTAGTGTGTATTTCATTCCCTCCA
This sequence comes from Petaurus breviceps papuanus, assembly GCF_028583685.1. Classification (NCBI taxonomy): domain Eukaryota; kingdom Metazoa; phylum Chordata; class Mammalia; order Diprotodontia; family Petauridae; genus Petaurus; species Petaurus breviceps. Next base: position 5,981,464 of record NW_027187374.1, on the reverse strand, counting down.
CAAACCAAATTCAATGAGAATAAGGTTTGACCCATTCCCTTTTGCCTTCCTATTCTTCCCCTCCATTGTAACCATTTTCCCTTGCCTCTTCTATATGAGATAGTTTACCCCATTCTGTCTCTCCCCATCTTCTCTCATTATATTCCTCTCTCACTTCTTAATTTCACCTTTTAAGTATCATCCCTTCCTATTAAATTGGTCCTGTGCCCTCTATCTATGTCTGCCTGTAAATATGTATACACACATTCACATATGTTTTCATATACCCGTATACCCTCTGATATAATATCTATTACATATCTATCTATAATATCTATTTTCATACTGAGAAAAGTTTCATCAGTTACAATTATTGTTTTTCCATGTAGGAATGTTAATAGTTCAAATTTGATAAGTTCCTTATGGTTTCTTTTCCCTGTTAACATTCTCATGCTTCTCTTGTTTCTTGTATCTGAATGTCAAATTTTCTATTCAACTCTGGTTTTTTCATCAAGAATGTTTGAAAGTCTTCTATTCCACTGAATGACCATATTTTACCCTGAAACATGATACTCAGTTTTGCTGGGTAGGTGATTCTTGGTTTTAATCCCAGCTCCTATGTGCTCTGGAATTTCATATTCCAAGCCCTTCAATTCCTCAGTGTAGAGGCTGCCAGATCCTGAGTTATCCTGATTGGGTTTCCATGATATTCAAATTGTTTCTTCCTGGATGCTTGTAATATTCTCTCCTTAATCTGGGAATTTTGGAACCTGGCTGTAATATTCCTAGGAGTTTTCTTTTTGGGATCTTTTTCAGGAGGTGTTCGGTGGATTCTTTCAACCTTTGTTTTGCAATCTGGTTCTAAAACATCAGGGCAGTTTCCTTTGAGAATTTCTTGGGGGATGATTTCTAGGTTCTTTCTTTGATCCTGGCTTTCTGGTAGTCCAATAATTTTTAAATTCTCTCTCCTGGACCTATTTTCCCAGTCAGTGTTTTTTCCCATGAGATATTTCACATTGCCTTCTATTCTTTCATTTGTTTGGATCTGTTTAATAGTATCTTGATTTCTCATAAAGTCAATAGCTTCCATTTGCTCCAATCTCATTCTGAAGCAATGATTCTCCTCAGTGAGCTTTTAAGATTCTTTTTCCATCTGGTAAATTTGACTTTTCAAGGCATTCTTCTCCTCATTGCCTTTTGGAGCCTCTTTTGCCATTTGAGTTAGTCTATTTTTAAAGGTGTGATTTTCCTCATTCAGGCTGTTGACTCTCATTTCATAGTTTTCTTGCATTGTTCTCATTTCTCTTCCCAATTTTTCCTCCACTTCTGTTATCTATTTCTTAAGGTCCTTTATGGCCTGTAACCAGCTTGTATTTTTCTTGGAAGCTTTTTGTGCAGGAGTTCTGACTTCACTGTCTTCCTCCTCTTCCATGCTTTGATCCCTTTTGTCCCCAAAATAGGAGTGTGGTGTTGGATTGCTTTGCTTGGTTTGCTTCCTTTTCCTGTTCATTTTGCCACTCAATTACTTGACTTTTGGGCTTTTTGCCATAGTAGGACTCTGCCACCAGATAGGAGAGCTTTGTTCCAAATGCTGGGGTTTTCTCAGCTCCTGAAGGTATTAGTTAGGTGCCCTCCCTGAAGCCTCCACACTCTCTGGCAAGCTGGTCACACACCCCAGGATCTCCACCCTAGACCACAATCCAGATCCAAGGAGGTTAAAGCAAGAGCGATAACCCCTCAGACTGGTCGCTTGGTCTTCCTATACTGTGCAGGCCATGAGCTGAAGCTGCTACATGGCTGTGCCGCAGCCCTCACTGCCTTCTTGCCCCGGGGGCAAAAGCCAATGCACTCCCAACTACTGGGTCTTAAAGTCCACACTGCACTGACCTCTCACTATGTCCTTAGCATCTATGTGTTGATGAATGTGGAAACGGTCACAGCTGCTGGTGATCTGGAGTCCCTCCAGCCAGTAGTCTGTCAGGCCCGCCCTGGGGCTAAAACCTGTGGCTTGTGCAGGGCTGGGGCGGGCTCCCAGAGTGCTGCACTGGCTGATTCTTGTCTGCCTGCCGAGCTGTCCTCAGTGGAAGGTTAGCTTTTCTGTATCATTTTGTGGGTTCTGTAGCTCCAAAATTTGTTCAGAGTCCCATGTTACATGAATTGGAGGTGGTAGGAGCCAGAGCCTCATGGAGGTCCTGCTTTTACTCTTCCATCTTGATCCCGCCCCTCATCTCTCTAAACATTTATTTTTAAAATTAATTTATTTTTTGTTTCCAACATTTACTTCCATAAGATTTTGAGTTTTAAATTTTCTCCCCCCTCCCTAAGACAGCATGTAATCTGATATAGGCTGTCTATGTACCTTCACATTAAACATATTTTCACCTTAGTCATGTTGTAAAGAAGTATTTGAACCAACAGGAGGAGAAAGAAGGAACAAAACAAAAGAACGAAAAAAAAGAGAGCAAATAGTAAGCTTCGATCTGCATTCAGATTCCATAGCTTTTTCTCTGAATGTGGATAACATTTTCTATCATAAGTCTTTTGGAGTTGTCTTAGATCCTTGTATTACTGAGAAGAGCTAAGTCTATCAGAGTTAGTCATCATGCCATGTTGCTGTTAGTGTGTACAATATTCTACTGGTTCTGCTCACTTCACTCATCATAAGTTCATATAAGTTTTCCCAGGTTTTTCTGAAGTCCACCTGCTCATCATTTCTTCTAGCACAATGATATTCCTTTACATTCATATACCACAACTTCTTCAGTCATTCTCCAATTGATGGGTATCCCCTCAATTTCCAATTCTTGGCCACCCCAAAAAGAGGTTCTATAAATATTTTTGTACACTTAGGTCCTTTTCCCATTTGTATGATCTCTTTGGGATACAGATGTAGAAGTGGCATTGCTGGGTCAAAGTGCAGTTTTATGGCTCTTTGGGCATAGTTCCAAATTGTACTCCAGAATGGTTGGATCAGTTCACAACTCCACCAACAATACATTTGTGTTCCAATTTTCCCACATCTTCTCCAACATTTCTCCTTTTCCTGTTTTGTCGAATTAGCTAATCTGATAGGTGTGATGTAGTACCTGTGTTGTTTTGGTTTGCATTTCTCTAAGCAGTAGCAATATAGAGTGTTTTTATATGACTATAGATAGCTTTAATTTCTTCCTCTGAAAACTGCCTGTTCATATCCTTTGACCATTTATCAATTGGGAAATGACTTGTATTCTTATAAATCTGGCTCATTTCTCTACATATTTTAGAAATGAGGCCTTTACTAGAGACACTGGCTGTAGAAATAGTTTCCTCAAAACTAAACATTTTAAAATATCACAGAAGGTAGGGCTCTGAATCTCTTTAAGTTACGCTTTAAAAAAATAAATCTTCTACTCCATTCAGTTTTGGAAACCTTTATATTTTATCTTAATCTAAATCTAATTAGTCCCCTAGGAGGATATTATCAATATATCAACTTGAAAGAATGAGATAATTATGAAACTTATTCTCATAAATGAGCACACTGTTTTTAAGGGGGGGTGGGGTTGGAGGGGTGACAAACTCCCCACATTTTTTTATTTATTTGGTTAAGATATTGGGATTGATATCACCTACTGGTTGGCATCTTAGTGTTTTTAAGATGAGCCTTCAATAACTCAGATGTTTTAGCATTTAATACGTAACAATAAAAATTTACCCCAACTGACCAACTAATTTTAAGGAGTCTTAATTCCCCCAGTAAGAGGAACTAATCTCTATATCATCAAAAACAGTGGGATACAGATGGTTCCAATTTGAGAAGTGTAAGCTAATGAGCACCCATCACAGTTTGAAAGGCATGTTAGTTGAATACCTAATAGATGTTACCTGATGATAAAAACCCTGGGGAGGAGTAGGCTACCTGCCAGAATTCCCAGACCTCAGAGACATTACAGACAAGGTAAAGGGAGTCCTCAGAAATCTCCATGGACAAAAAACCATCAGGGAAGCATGAAATAGCGGTAAAAAAACAGGAGATTTTGCCATGAGGAGAAAAAAGTGCTTTACTGAGAGAGGGTCAGCAGTGACCCTAGCAAATGAATGGCAAGCAGAAGAACGTAAAATACTCAGAAGTTTCAATTTTGATGAATATATATCAATAGATTCGGCACTGGTGTGAATGGGTGCTATGGGTCACCAGCCTTGAGTATAGAAATTTGCTATGAAAGGAAAAAGGAGGGACATACTTATGACAATATCAAGACTGTCCCCTCAAGGGCACAGACTGATGTGACATAAACCATAACAGGGAAGAATTCCCTTAACTCTGTTTGATTCCTAGGCATGAGTCATATTTTCTTCAGTATGTTTTTGGGTCTCCTTTACCAAGCCATTGACTCATTTTTCATGATTTTCTTGTATCACTCTCATTTCTTTTCCCAATTTTTCCTCTACTTCTCTTACTTGATTTCCAAAATCCTTCTTGAGCTCCTCCATGGCCTGTGACCAATTTGTATTTTTCTTGGAGGCTTTTGATGCAGGGGTTTTGAATTTATTGTCTTCCTTTGTTTTTTTTTTTCTTTTTGGAGGTCAGTTAGGGTTAAGTGACTTGCCCATATTGTCTTCCTTTGGTTCTATGCTTTGATTTTCTTTGTCACCAAAGAACGATTCTATAATTTGATTTGTCTTCCTCTGTTTGCTCATTTCCCCAGCCAATTACCTGATCTTTGAGCTCTTTGCCATGGTAGAACTCTGCTTCCAGAGTAGAGAGTGCTATGTCCCAAATTTCTGGGGTTTTGTGCAGCTCTTCTCAGAGCTTTTTCTAGGCACCTGCCTCAGAACTGTGGGGTGGACTGCCTCTCTATAGCCACCATGAACTCTGCCACATCAGCATTCCTCTTCACCCCATGACCACCACCCATGGCTGCAACCCAGATCCAAGCAGGGCAAAGCAAGAGAATCCCACCTCAGTTCCAGCAGAGAGATTCCTGCAATTGCCCTCCAGTCAGCTGCTTGGTCCTCCCTCTATCTGTGGGCCTGCAGCTCAGGAAGCAGCCGCAGCTACCTCTGCAGCCCTGGGAGCAGAAGCTGGACCATGCTTTTCTCTAACCCAGGTCCAACAGAGTTCCCTCACTGATCTTTTACTTTCTCTTTGGCGTTTATGGGTTGAGAAGTCTGGAAACTGTCACAGCTGCCAGTGATTCAGTCCCCTGAGGTTTGCTTTGGCTGGTCTGTGCCAGCACAGGCCATGAGGGATTGTGCTCAGCTCCCAGGCAGGTGTGATAGAACCTTCCTGTCAGCCACCAGGTTGCCTTCAGGAGGAGATTTGTTTCACTCTGTCATTTTGTGGGTTCTGTAGCTCTAAAATTTGTTTAGAGTCATTTTTTACAGGTGTTGGAGGTAACTGGGAGACAAGCTCAAATAAGTTCCTGCTTTTACTCTGACATCACCTCCCCTAGGCATGAATCATATTTAATAGCCCATCGTGTAGCAAAAGTTCCACGTTTGTTCACAGAGTATTGTAGCCATGCTCAGAATTAACCATGTGGTAAAATTTCCTGTTTAGAAAGGAAATCACATAATATGGAAACTGAGTCAAGAAGATCCTACTTTGCCTGTGCTGTCAACTTTCCCCAGGGACAGAAATCTAACCGTAGCATTTCACAGATTACAGCACAGGATGTTTCCCTTGAATGGTAGGTTATTGGTTTAATAACACTTCAGACAACCATACTGTAAATCAAACTCAAAATAATATCAAACTATTATTCCAAGAGATTTTACCTCAAATAGCAAAATTTCACTAAACACCGCTTAGTGCTAGGCTATATTATAACAGTTAACAATGTGTATGTACATATATATATATATATATGTATATATAGACATTTCATTTGTCCTTCATATACAAATTAAGAATAATCATATTCTGAACACATAGAGGGAATGCTTGATAGCTGACTTAAAACCCCAGGAAAATGCTGATTACTGTAGTTCTTCAGATGAACAGACCCATATTGCCTATTATCTTCTAAGGCAAAATAAAATATCTGCATTTAAGCAATTACCAAGTTTGTTCAAAATATAGTTTCAGTAACATTATTTTTATTAACATATAATTAAATAATTTTCATAAGTGATAAACAAATAATCTTTTTTTAATTTTATTTTTTGCTTTTTGGAGGGGGGAATGCAGGGCAATTGGGGTTAAGTGACTTGCCTAAGGTGACATAGCTAGTAAGTGTTAAGTGTCTGAGGCCGGATTTGAACTCAGGTCCTCCTGACTCCAGGGCTGGTGCTCTATTCACTGTGCCACCTAGCCGTACCAATAACCAAATAATCTATTAGATAAAATTCACTCTTTACTATAAGGGAACGTAGCAAGTTTTCCCACTCTAACTGGGAGTGGTCCTAGCTTTTCAAACTCCAATACTCGGTCTGCAGGGCTGACAAGATTTTCTGGCCCAGTCCAAGCAAAAGGTCCAAGGAACACACAAGATAAGGAAAAGTTAAAGAAGATTTTGTTACTTTTTTCTCCCAATAGTAAGTTATTATTATGCATTTGAAAGTAAAATATATCTAATTAAATATTTAACAGTTTTTAAACATTTTGGTCACATTTTTAACAGCTCAATTTGTAACCTAACAATATCTAGATTAAAAGAGCCTTTCTGATACAAAGATATACCAAATTTTACGATATGAGAAAAGATTTTAGAAACACAATAACAACATCATGTATTTGCAACATGAAACAACTCATTACTGATCAGATGATGTCAACTCAATTGAATGCTTTTACAACTCATCTTACATAGAGAATCATTCATGTTATCACTTTTGGTATTTCATATTTTTATTGTTGTTAAGTCATTTTTTATTTGTGTCCTACTCTCCATGACCCCATTGGGTATTTTCTTGGCAAAGATACTGAAGCAGTTTTCCATTTTCTTCTTGAGCTCATTTTACAGTTGAGGAACTGAGGCAAACAGGGGGTAAGTGACTTGTCCAGGGTCACACAGTTAGTAAGTGTTTGAGGCTAGATTTGGACTCACAAAGATGAGTCTTTTTTAATCCAGGCCCAGCACTGTATACACTGTGCCAGCAGTTGTCTATACTAATCACATCTAAAATCCAGCTTGGAGTAATTACATTCAATTAAAGAAATACTAATAATTTTTATCGTGGTAATAGTTAAACTTTTTATAGTACTTGCCCCATACCAGGCACTAAGATAAACACTTCACAATTATGTGGTCCCCACAACAGCACTGGGAAGTGAGTGCTATTATTATTATTATTCCCTTTACAGATTAGGAAACTGAAGTAAACAAAGGGGAAGCAAGTTGTTTAAAGTCACACAGCTAACACATTTCTGAGACTGAATTTCAATTCAGGTTTTTTGATCCATGCAATTTCCAGCACAATGCTTTAATGCCCAATAGAAAATAGGATTTACATTATATTCTGATTTACTACAATTACCCTAATAGGAAAACATATTTCAAAGTAAGTGATTTAGTTTCATTATGATTTATGTTTATGATTTAGTTTTCAGAACAAATTTCAACCAAATCAAATCTGGATTTGTGACCACTAATGGTAACATTTAAATCTTATTTTTCCCATGGGTCTACTGTTTTCGGCTAACTCAGGTTCAAAATTTTCATGGTGGTACTTTTTTCCATCTTTTAAATCTAATAATGACTTTAAAATAATCCAAGGAGCCAAGTCAATTCCTTTAATTTCCTCGATCTAATCCCACCACCAAGGTTTTTCAGTGGTAACCCTTGGAAAGTCAAAGAGGACCTGGCACTTAGGCTAGGAAAAGCTATTTGCTTAATTGTGTGTTTTTTTTTAAAGGCCTTCAGCATAAATAGTCATAACAGACCAAAGAAAACTATATCCTTTTTTCCTGTTAACTAACTTGAATGTGTTAGGCTCTTATTAGGTGTCTTATCAGATAGGATAAAAAAAGGGGAGCAAGTTTCTGGACCTATTCAAAGTCCCACTAATTTTATTTTGTAATCTTAAACTGATCGGGAGAAGGGAGGTACTGAAGAAGACATTCAGTACTTGTCAAAGAGATATATCTCAAAATTTAACCAAACCTTTCCAAACCTCTCTCCCAACTCCAAATCCTTCCCTTCACATTAAACTCAACTCATACGGCACCACCTATTCTCATCCCTACTTGTTTAAACTTTTTTCTCTTGCACTTGTATAAAGTCCATTGAAATAACGTCTAGAATGATACATCCTTCAAGCAGGGGAGCGAGAGACAGAGACAGAGAGACAGAGAAAGAGACAGAGAGACAGAGACAGAGACAGAGAGAGAGAGAGAGAGAGAGAGAGAGAGACAGACAGACAGACAGACAGACAGACAGACAGACAGAGACAGAGAGACAGAGAGAGACAGTGAAAGAGACAGAGAGACAGAGAAAGAGAGAGAGAGACAGTGAGAGACAGAGAGAGAGAGACAGAGAGAGAGAGCTGTAGTTTGCTCTTAATATCTCAGTTATAATAAAGACCTTCAAAAATATACCTTCCTTATTTTTTCCATACTCTGATTCTATCACTTCTCTGCCTTTTTCCTACTTGCTGAATTCCTTTTGCCCTCACTCCCTTCATTCTCAATGTGTCAGACAGTTCCCTTCTTACTTAGAATCATCTTTCAACTTAGGTGGCCTCTGTTTTATAGCTCTGTGGCCTTGTGGGTACAGGCAAGCCAAGTACAGCTACAGTTCTAGTTTGATGTCATAAATATTTGTAGGAGAGTTTTAAGTTTGTGAAGATGTTAAAACTTTCATATATTTTTCTTCCCAATTTATTCACTTCCTCTTTTTCTGTGGTTAAAAGAAGTATTCTACAGAGGTCCCACTCTAAAATGCAATTTCATAGAGTGGTACTTTACTTAGATAACACTCTTTTCCTTGAGTTGAGAAAGCTGAAGAAAAAAGTTAATTTGTTTTACAGAAAACAAATGGCAGCAAGGCAGATATACGCTTGCTAGCAGCTTTTAGCTCATATTAAAGTAAAGACAACACAATAAAGAATTTCCAAGGATCCCCCCTCCAGAATCATTGTTTTTTAAAAACATCTTTAAATTAATTAATTAATTTTTAGTTTTCAACATTCACTCCCATAAGATTTTGAATTCTAAATTTTCTCCCCTCCAGAATCATTATTGAAGGCTTCCTGTCTCCCATGTGGAGAGAGCAGAGCGACTAAAAGCTTGGTCTAATGGGCACCTGGTTGTACCTGGTTGGTTTGGGGAGGGAAGGATACCAGCAGTGAGCACTTCATGTCAAAATTCTTTGACAGGAGGGGGAAAAGAAGAAGAAGGAGTAAAAGATGGAGGAGCTAAAACATCAGAAAAAGGTGGACAGGCTTTAGCAGCACCTAATTTAATAACATGCTCCCAGGCGAACCTGGCATTTCCCCTGATTCCAAGATGTATTTAATTTTTCCAGGGGGATTCCTTTGGATATGCTGTCATGGGATCCCAATTTTTTCCTTGAAGGGACTTTTCCAAAACTGTAGTATCCAACTAGTTAAAATTTTATGAAATATTGTAGTATTTGTAAAAGCATATTACAACTTAGAAATTCAGTCACCACAAATTTTGTCTCTAATTAGTCTATAAAAGATTCCTGCCGACTGGAGAACAAGGGTCTCTTTTTTTCTTATTTGTCTCTTACTTTTACCTTGACTAGAGTTAGAAAGGCGGGGGTGGTGGTGGGGGGGGGAGAGAGAGAGAGACAGACAGACAGAGAGAAAAGGAGAGAGAGAGAATCAGGCATTTCAGTCGTGTTCAACTCTTTGAGATCCCATGACTACAGTATGCCAGGTCCTTCTGTCCTTCACTATCACTTGAAGTCTGTCCGAGTTCATGTGCATTGTTTCCGTGATACTATCTATCCATCTCATCCTCTGCCACCCACTTTTCCTTTTGTCTTCAATCTTTCCCAGCATCAAGGTCTTCTCCAGTAAGTCCTATCTTCTCATTACATGGCCAAAGTATAGCTTCAGCTTCAGTATTTGACCTTCCAGTGAATAGCTTGAATTAATTTCTTTAAGTATCGACTGATTTGGTCTCCTTGCTGTCCAAGGGAGTCTCAGGAGTCTTCTCCAGGGCCACTGAAGCACTTGTCTTTCCTTATAGTCCAACACTTACAGTCACACATTGCTACTGGAGAAACCATAGCTTGATCATAAAGACCTTTGACAGTAATGTGACCTCTCTGCTTTTTAGTATGTTTTTTTTTTCCCAGATTTGCCATAACTTTCCTTTCACGGAGCAAGTGTCTTTTAATTTCATGGCTGCAGTTGTCTGCAAGTGATCTTTGAGTCGAAGAATATAAAATCTGACACTGCTTCCATTTTTTCTTTCTTTCTTTCTTTCTTTCTTTCTTTCTTTCTTTCTTTCTTTTTATTAAGCAATCAGGGTTAAGTAACTTGCTCAAGGTTACACGGCCAGTTATTTCTGGGTGTGGTGCTGAGTTGTCTGAGCCCGGGATTCGATCTCCAGGTCGTCCCAACACTGGAGCCGGTGCTCTTACTCGTTCCATTTCTTCTAAAAACTGGGACAATTAACTCTTTTGCTCATTTATGATTTCTTGAAATATAGCTCTAAAAAATCATACTTTGATTTTGCCCATTGGGATTCAGATGGAACTACTGGACTGTGCCTTCATACTCAAATCACTCTGGCTCTCACTGATTGCCAATAATAAGTCCCAGTCCAAGCCTCACTTGCTTGTTGTTTGTGTTTTGATATCTCAGAGTGAGTGTAGATAGAAATTGTTTTTGTTCTGGTCAGAAACTCCAAGTGTCTTCCCCTCCCAGACTGAGACTTTTATGAAGGCAAAGTAGGCCATCTTTTGCCTCAATTTTAATTACTGAACAAGTGTTGTCTCAGGCAAACTGAGACCGAGAAAAACCTTAACTTAAAAAGGCCAAGGTCTCCCATTGCATCTGGTGCCATTGCCAGTCATCCTAACCTATGTCTTGCCACTGGACTCTGATGACTCTGGAGGAGAGAATGAGGCTGGTGACTTTGCACAGCCCTGGCTCCCTTAAATTTCAAATCACTTTCCAGTCAAGCCATCATCCTCCTGATGTCATTGGTCCTCTTTGAGAATGAAGGCTGAACAGCAACATCATTTGCCTGGAAGTGATGGGACCAGTTGCCAAAATCTTGGTTGGGGTTTTTTTTTTATGTTAAGCTTCAAGCTAGTTTTTACATTCTCCTCTTTTACTCTCATCAAGAGGCTTCTTAATTCCTCTTCACCTTCTGCCATCAGAGTGGCATCATCTGCACACCTGAGATTGTTGATATTTCTCCTGTTGATCTTAATTCCAGATTTTTATTTATTTAGCCTGGCATTTATCATGATATACTCTGGGCCTGTCTCAGCAATTTCAGACCTAGTCAGGTTTAGGAATGCCAAGAGAGAGACAGATTGTCTTTCTGTTTCTTCTGTAAGGAAGTTTTTATTCTACCTTCTTTCCTTTGGTTGAACAGGTCACAGGAAGATGTTAGTAAAAAGAGAACAAATATGATAAGATAGATATGTACTTGTTAGCAAGGTTTTCCTTCTAATAATTGTGCACAATTTTCTAAAAGCCTACAAACAAGAGAAACTTTCTTTGAAAAAATTTTTCATTATATTCAGGCCACAGAAAAAGGAAGGTAGTTTAATTTGCCAGGACCCACAAAAACACAGATGACATTTGCTGGCAGACTTGCCAGCTGATTTTAAATTAGACAGATAAGACAGGTGGGGTGTTTTATGACAATTCTCTGGCATAAGGAGATCCCTCCTGGGATGACAGGGTTCTGCTATTGACTTTTGGTTTCTACAACAGAACTCTCAGTGCCAGAGTTCCCTAGCATAGATGTAGCTATCAATAGGTTAAGTCCTTGTCTGGGTACCCAGTTTATGTCTAAGGAAAAAACCTTGGGCTAAAAACAAAGATGTCAGAGAAGATAAGCCTGTGGACGTTTTACAGACATACTACACAGATGTAGTCTCTGAGATTGTTCTGTGACTAGAAAAGCAGAATGAACTGCTCTTGTTTTCCTGCAGATGCAAAAGCAGGTCACTGTAAAAGTGAGATTTAAACAGTTAGAGACCCAATCTAAATCTCTAATGCTACCCTGGGGGTCCTGGTCCAAGGGATCACATGGTTTAACTGAGCCCCTCAGCCCTTCCCTTCTACTGAGATTCAGTCAGACTAGCCAAGAGGTAACCTCATCCTCAGTTTATCAATCTAAATGAAATCCTAGGAAGCCTTAACAGGGAGTCTCTCCTGGTGGTCCATGGTGTTTCATTTAGTAGCCTTTGCTCTCAAGTCTGTAATTACAGTGCTATGCTTAGGACAGTCTTGAGGTAGCTGTCACTAATTGTAGTAGTAGGATCTGTGGCCAGTTTATGAACAAGGATGTTGTTGTAAGAGCAGGCTTAGAGACTGACAAACTGAAACTGAACACAAGATAGACAGACAAATGAAGGCTTGCTGATGCTGAGACACAAAAACAGATAGATACACAGAAACACTTGCTGGCAAAGTCCCCCTTCTTAACCCTCAGCGATTTAAGAGTTAAATCTGTTATGAAGGGAGTTTAGCAAACGAATTCCTCTGGCTCTTTTCACACACACTCAGACAGACAATACCAAAGACTTTAATTTGTGATAATTGAGATGCCCTTTCTCAGGACCAATTTGGGATTGTTTAGTAGTTTTAATGGTTATATTCTTATTAATTCAAGCCCTCTAGACTATACTTTTGCTTAATGCACAATCTCTGGATCTTAAGATCCTCTTAAAGACTGGTTTTTCATGGGTCCTACTGTCTCAACAACTGGGGGGTGAGGTTTTAGGGGTGAGGAGGGTGAAAAGTGGGGGGTGGGGAGGAAACTACTTATTCTCTAATCTTTGTAGAGACTTACTTCCAGATCTTTCCAGCTTCTAGATCACTGATTGAGAAAACCCATCTATTCCCTTAACCTTAAAAAGAATTTCCCAGGCCTGAATTTGGAACCAAATTAGAGGCTAAGTCCAACTCTTTGGGGGCAGGCCCTCAAAGAAAAGTCTAGGTAAAATCAACTGGGGAGCTCTTCTGAAGGGTTATCCTAGGGGATTGGAGTCCCACACTTGAGGCTGTTTGTGATTGCCAAAAATGTGGAGAGAAATTCTGAGAGACAAAATTCTAAGCATGATCCATTTATTAACAAGGCTAGTAATTGCTTACAAATGGAGCCAATGGCCTCTCAATGATCAAAGACTCTGAACGAGGACTGACAGAGTTGATTATATTTCCAGTATTGTTGTGACTGTATAAATTGTTTAGAGTTGACAAAGCAAAATCTTGAGCAGCATATGTGTGTCTTCTTCTGATAGGCTAGAAAGCAAAAAACCTCTCACATTAGATTGATATTGAAACATTTGGACCTCCCTTTTAGAACTGCCTTAACTACAAACAAGACACATGAGTTGGGGAATTTGGGCCTTGCCACAACAGCTTAAATTGAATCAGCTTGATCTTTAGGTTAAACAAGTTTCTCTGTAATGTGGGGGAGGGGTGATGTTACAGGGTATTGTTGTTTTGTCCTTCTTTCTCAAAGGGGACCATGTCATCAGGGAGATGATGCCATGACATGAAAGTGAATTGGATTTAAGTGAGGAAAGGTTGTGCAAAGTCACCAGTCTCACTTTCTCTTCAAGAGCTGTAATGTTAATAGTATATAAGATCTTCCCTGCCCATTAATAGGCCTCAGGTGGAGTCCATTAAGGGAAGCTTGCTTAGGGGAGTCTTACTTGTAGGAAGGCTTTAACATCTTTTGTTAATTTCTAATTAGGCACTGAGTCATGAGGGTTGTGATGCCTTCTGGCTCTAAAAGGGTATATACTCTGAGGTTTGCATTTTGCTTAGGGGTTCACTCATGGGAAGAGTGTTCAAGTGATGTAGCCAGATGAGACTCTGGGTAGCCTTGAAGGAGGTGCCCCTTTCCTCCCCCTCTCCCTGGCTTTGAAAAACCTAGATGTTGGTGCTTCTCTCTCTGGTAACTATGTATGTATTACCTTGGTCAGACAGTTGGATCTGTCTGTTGATCTGTGCTAATTTCTCAGACAGTTAGAAGCCCTATCTGTTGGTTTTTATTTCTCTGCTTGTATTTTTTCTATTTTCTTTGTTTGGATTTTCTCTGAAGTTCAGGGTGCTGATTTTCCCCCTGAACTAATGAATATAATTAAAAAAAGATTGTTGACCCCTTTATCTTTCCTAGTAAATATATCTAAGGACCCATGGTAGCAGCCATCCTGCATATGCCAGTGTGGTTGCTGCTACAAGAGCCATCTAGGTCCAGTGGTGAGATATAGGTCAAGATGACTGGAGATGACCCTGAAGCAGTGGGAGCCCATGGTCTTTTCAACTTAAAGTCTTTTCCAGGTCTCAGTTTGACTGAGGAAACACCCATTCAGTGATTAAGGCTAGGTAAGAAATGAGGCAGAGAATGGCCTCTTTACCTTTTTTTTTTTTAAATCAGTCTTGGAGGGAAAGATCCTCAGGGTTTCTGGCCAAAACAGAAACAATTGCTACTTACATTCACTCTTAGCCCAAACAATGGTCAAGTGGGGCCTAGTCTGGGGCCTACAGCTGGCCAATCAAGAGAGCCAGAATGATTTGGGTTTAAGGTGCATCCTTAAGAAAAAAAGGCTTATATTTCTTTGGGCAGAACACCTGTAGGTAAGGGTATAATATCCTATGTGGACAGATGGAATGGAAAGAAAGAAAAAAAAGGAAGAAAGAAAAAGAAAGAGAGAGGAGAGAGAGAAACAAGGAAAGAAAGAAAGCACTTTGTTGCCCAGCTACTCAGTTCCAGTTTCCCAGTGGGGAAGTTCTTATTTTCTACTCACAGAGGTTGTTGTTGTGGTCCTTCATTCTCAAAGAGAACCATGATGTCAGGGAGGTGATACCATAACATGTAAGTGAATTGGATTTAAGCAAGGGAGAGCTGTGCAAAGTCACTAACCTCATTTTCTCCTCTGCAAACATATGTATCCAGTGGCAAGATATAGACCAGAATTACTGGGAACAAGGGGAGAGGTACAAGTCAAAAGATAAGGGCAAAAATACAAGTCACAAGAATAAAACTGTGGCCCAAATGACCTGATGTTACCTGAATCATAAGAACAGAATTGTAACCCAAGTGATCTGAGGTTACCCGAGTAAACTTGCAAGGATAAGGAATAGCAAGGGGGAATATTAAATATAGCTTGATTAAGTCTTAACCAAAGTGGAATTAAAACTGAATTTTAAATTTCATAAAAATATTAACTCAGCATAACTTTAAATGTAAATGGTTTAAACAATCCAAAAAATGAAAAAGAGTAGAAGGTTGGACAATAAAATAAAACCCAACAATTCACTGTTTACAAGAAATATGTTTAAAAAACAAAGAGAGGGAAGGAAGGGAACTGGCAGTACCAGATCTCAGGCTATACTACAAATCTGTAATCAACAAGACAATTTGGCAAAAAGTTAGAATAGAGAGATTTATTAGTAGAACATATTAGGTACACAATATACATAAGCAAAGAAGCACAGTAACTTAGTGTTGATATCCTCAAAGATTCCAGCTATGGGGGTAAAAACACACTATTTGACAAAAGGTAGTGGGAAAACTGGAAAATAATCTGGTCTGTCAGAACTAGGCACAGATGAACATTTGCCACTATAAACCAAGAGAAACTCAAAGTGGGTGCATGCTTTCGACCAGGGGTAGGGAACCTGTGGCCTCAAGGCCACATATTGCCCTCTAGGTCCTCAAGTGCAGCCCTTTGATTGAATCCAAACTTCCCCTTTTATTATGGGGATTTGTTCTGTGAAGTCTGGATCGAGTTTTGGATCAAGTTTGTATCAAGCCACATAGAACTTAAAAAAGCCAAACTGACCATATATTAAAGCACAGAGAAATTGCAAACAAATGTAAAAAGACATAAATAGTAATACACCCTTTGCATACTATAGTAATTTTTTAGTATAATAGTTACTAGTATAATTATTACTAACAATAGTAATCAGGGACCACCATCAAAAGACACAGACCAAAATGGAAGCTTTATAATGAAATCTTAAATAATGAGTGGGTCAAAGAACAAATCATATGAACAATGATTAATTATGTGACAGAAAGTGATAATGATGAAACAAGCGATCCAAGTTTCTAGGAAGCAGCTAAAGGGGACATAGGGGACACTGTGTCCCTGCATTCATCCATTAACAAAATAGAAAACAAGAGGATTAATGAAATGGATGTGAATTTTAAAAATTAGAACATCAATAAGTAAAACTAAAATAAGCACAAATGATAAGATATTAAAATTAGAGAAGAAATAAACTAGAAAAACTATAGAAATGATAAATAAAACTGAAAGCTGGTTCTTTGAAAAAAAATTTATAAACCTTTAGCCAATCTGATTAAAGAGATGAGAGCGGGAAATAAAATATTACAAATGAGCAAGGTAAAATCACCAAAACATATAAAAATAAGAATCAATTATACACTGTTACATGCTAACAAAACTGAGAACATGAAAGAAATAGAGGAATACCTTAAAAAATACAAAATTCCAATACTGACGAAGACCAAATAGAGATATTAAATAATTCATTCTCAGAAAAGGTAATAGAACTAGCTCTAAAGGGAATATTAAAGAAAAACTCCTATTCCTTATGGATTCACAAGAGAATTTTGAAATATTTAAAGAACCATTAATACCTATAGAATACAAATTATTCTAAAAAATTGAGAAAGCACACTATAAGAATCTTTTTTTAATAGTTATTAGTCCTTGTGTGGGATAGAAATCACTGCCAGATCTTCAAAATTGGTGTCTGAGTTGAAGATCAGAAAAGGTCTTTATTCTTTCTCATGAGAAGGGGCACAGCCCTCATTGCTCAAGGGGTGTCAGCTAAGGAGTGCAAATTGTGGAAGCTTGCAGGCTTCTGTAATCCTAATCATAACCCAGCCCACTCCCCTGTTCAGTCTCAACATTGGTCAGTGAGGTGGGCTCACAATCTCAAGTTAATCTGTGCAAAGCAATCTAAATCCTTCATTACCATAATTATTTGTGAATTAGTATCCTACCAGAGGATGGTGTTTTCCAATCCCCTCATTATGCACTGTAGCAGCAAGCACCCCAAGCGTCCTCAGGGTGGCTGCCCATACAGGTTCTTGGATCTGCTTTGATAAAGGAAAGCAACTCAAAATGGGTTAACAAGCTTACTTTAATCAGTCAGACATATATCGTTTACCTTGTTCAGGGGGAAAAGGTCAGCACCCCGAACTTCAAAGTATACAGGCAGAATTATCAAGACAGAAACAGATCAAGTAGACAGATTTCCAAACTGTCCAACCATTACATCCATACCCAGTCAACATCTGGGTTTTTCAAAGCCGGGGGGGGCTCTGGACAACGGCTT
>NW_027187374.1:5962490-5963919 GCF_028583685.1 Petaurus breviceps papuanus | reverse complement strand
TCAACATCTGGGTTTTTCAAAGCCGGGGGGGCTCTGGACAACGGCTTCCCAGAATCCAGATCAAATCACAGAACACTTCTCAAAGTGAGCCCCCAAAACAAAGCTACACATCAGGGCTTATATAGCCTTCTCCTGGCTCAGAGAATGTAACAACCTTCTGGACCCACTGGCCAATCAAGAAGTATCTACTGAAAAACAAACCTCCC
Organism: Petaurus breviceps papuanus; assembly: GCF_028583685.1. Classification (NCBI taxonomy): domain Eukaryota; kingdom Metazoa; phylum Chordata; class Mammalia; order Diprotodontia; family Petauridae; genus Petaurus; species Petaurus breviceps. The sequence goes on along the minus strand of NW_027187374.1, from coordinate 5,963,713 downwards.
ACCCCAGGCTTCAGGTGCACTTTAGCCTAGGGGCAGGGAAGATCTTCCAAATTTGCATTCCCATTACATACACCAAATTTGGAGACAGCCAATGAGAGTTACAGTTGACAATCCTTTATTATCATAACTATTCATTTGACCCTTCTACCCAATCGAGAAGAAACATCCTCCAGTCCCTTACTTGTGTATATCTGCACACCAAATGTTTTTTTGGGGGCAACCAATGAGAAGAAGGCTAGTGTTGTTTCCTTTAAGTTTCATTACCTCATTCCAGGGCCTGTGGAAATTTAACCCTTTGCTATCTCTTACAATCCTAATATCTAGTACCAAAGAAGAATAAAATATAGAATGAGAACTATGGGCTTCTTAAACTTTTTCTACTCACAACCCCTTCGGTACTTCTTAATAAACCAATATCATTAATGAGTATCAATTCAAAAATTTTAAATAAATGCCTGTCAAATAAACCACACCAACATATATAAGAAATATTCATTATCATTAAATTGAATTTATACCAGGGATGCAAGGATAGTTCAGCTTTAGAAAGTTCCTGAGCATGATTAATTTAGTTAGACTAGCAATAATTAACAAATTGGATCAGGGGCCTCTTTCAATGATCAAAAACCCCAAGCGAACAGAACCTTTTAAACCTATGTGGATCTTCTTTCTGATTGACCTGATACTACCATTTGAACTTCTGGCAAACATAAAGCAATCCTGATTGGTAGACATTTTAATGAGGAGATGGGTTAAGAATTCTCAGCTCCTCCCTATTTGGGTTAAGTGACTCACCCAGGTTCACACAGCTAGTAAGTGTCTGAGACCATATTTGAACTCGGGTCCTCCTGATGCTGTATCAGCAATGCCATATTCACAATGCCTATAGAGATTACAAATATGCTGATATAATTATCCATCACAAAATATGTCAGGTTTGCCATTTGGGGAAATAAACTAGAAAATTTATTAAGATACCAAAAGACTGAGTCCCAAAACCAGAAAGTGAAAGCCATCAGAGTTGTTATGACATTGGCACAGGTAGATAAAGTAGAAAGCACCCACATTTTCAAGCCTTTAAAACAGAACAGGCTACCTCAGGCAAAGGTCCTCCTCTCCCCACTCACAGCAACCACCCAGTGTCCTGGAAGAGCGCTCCCAGCAGCTCTGGCCCCCGGCAGTCCTCAGCAGGAGTCTTAACTCAAAAAAAAAAAAAAAAAAAA
>NW_027187374.1:5961714-5962390 GCF_028583685.1 Petaurus breviceps papuanus | reverse complement strand
GCCAACCGCAGGACCGTTAGCTCGGCTTTTTTTTTTTTCTTGCTCTGCTATGTCAGCACGTCCATGGGGCATGGGAGATCTTTAAATCCCATAACCCTTACAGATGCCAGGACCAGTTCACCACCTAGCTGCCCCCTGGCCTTCCCTATTTTTGTGGGAAACATAAAGAATAATTAGGCAATCCCTGACCTCAAAGAGTTTACAATCAGGGCAGCTAGGTGGTGCAGTGTATAGAGCACTGGCCCTGGAGTCAGGAGGACCTGAGTTCCAATCTAGCCTCAGACCCTTAACACTAATTAGATGTGTGACCTTGGGCAAGTCACTTAACCCCAATTGTCCTGCCTTCCCTCCTCCAAAAAAAAAAAAAAGAGTTTACACTCATGTCATTTGTTATGCCCTGAACCTCAAGTCCATGCCACTGTACATCTTCTTAGACAGAGGCAGAGGGATAATATAATTTTCACTTAGTAAGTAGTAAGACTACTAAAGCAATAGGAAGTTCACTGGGTGTGAGAAATGCTTTATACCTGGGACTTGTGGGCAAGGAGGGGAGACTGGAAGATCACTGTAATAAATCAAGGAATATCAGTTTGGCTATTTTTAATCACTTCACTAAAATAGTAAGCAACTGTAGCAGCAAGCACCCCAAGCGTCCTCAGGGTTTGCAGCTACCACA
>NW_027187374.1:5935079-5961704 GCF_028583685.1 Petaurus breviceps papuanus | reverse complement strand
TTAGCCTAGGGGCAGGGAAGATCTTTAAAATTTACATTCGCATTACAGCAACATAATGAATGTTTGGTTATGCTTTACATATATACCCTCTCCACATGTTCTTAGACTTGCCTGCCAGATAATGGACTAATGATGATGAATAAAGAAAAGAAAAATCAAAAGACCTAGGGGTTGAAGATCAGTCATAACAAGAGAAGCAGATTTGTTTCTCCTTATTCTTTCTGGTTGTTTTCTTCATTTTCAGTGATAAAGACACTTGCTGCAGCTCTATTACTCATCTGTTTAAAATGCTTCCACTTGCTTTTGGAGGACATCTTGAGAAGTCTGCAAGTGAATGAGGGAAAGCAATATGCTCTGTGTGTATAATGCTATGGAAAAACACTATCCTCCAATATTTATTATGTTCTAGGTACTGTGCTAAGTGGTGGCTACACAAAGAAAGACAAAAGCATGATTCCTACTCTCAAGGAGTTCATATTTCAATGGATGAGATAACATGTGAACAAATATATACATATAAGATATATACAGTATAGATGGGAAGTACAGCTAGGTCCCAATTAGTGCAAATAATGAATCCCCTGAATAAGTCAATGTATTCAAATTTATAATATTAAAAATTGTAAGTATATAAAATATGGTAATTGGTTCTAGCCCAGTGGAAATACATAGTGTGAAATTGAATGATGCGACCATTTCAGAATACCCATTATTTTAGCTAATGGGACTTAACAAGAATTCCATCAGTGGTGGAGAGGAAAGAGGGAACAGGAAAGATGGCTTGCAGAAGGTGAGATTTGAGCTGAGTTTTGAAGGAAGCCAGTGGAGCCCAGAAGTGGATGTGAGGAAAGAAAGAACTGCAGGCATGGGGACCAGCCAATGAAAAGACATGGAGTTGTATTTAAGTAATGTAAGCAGGTCAGTGTAGCTGAATGTTAGAGTCTGTGGGAGGGTAAGAAGCCTGAAAAGGTAGGAAGGTTGATGGTGATTGTTGTCCTTCATTCTGGAAAAGGACCAAAATGATATCACTATGTTAGAGTCACCTTACAATCCATCTGACTAAGGCCGATCAGACCAATATGAGCTTGGAATGCTCTACCACAGGTTGGACACAAATAATCCATGTGAACATTTGGGGTAGCTTTTCTAAATTTGCACATCTTGTGTTTATTTTGAGCTACTTCCATTCTGCTTTGTTCACAGAGCATAGCACCTTCTCTGATGGGGGCACACCATACTGGGTGGTCCGGTGCCAGTGGCTCCCATATCATACAATCAATTCCAAAGTTCTTGAGAGAGTCTTTGTCTCACTTCTGATCACCATGTGAACACTTGCACTGTGTGAGTTCTCCACAAAACAGTCTTTTTGGCAAGTGTATGTCTGATAGTCAAACAATGTGGCCAGCCCATCAGAGTTGTGCTCTGTGTAGTAGAGTTAAGAAATTTTAGTTAGAGAAAGTTAGTTAGAGAAAGGACCTCAATGTCTGATATCTTATCCTGCCAGGTGATCTTCAGAATCTTCCTAAAACAATTCAAATGAAAGTGATTCAGTTTCCTAGCATGACACTGGTATAGTGTCCAGGTTTCACAGTCATCCAACAATGAGATCAGGACAACAGCTCAGTAGATTTTCAGTTTGGTAGTCAGTCTAATATCTCTTTTCTCCCACACTTTCCTTTGGAATCTTGAAAACGCTGAGCTAGCTCTGCCTCAACCTCATTATTAATGTATATATCCCTAGAAAGTATACTGCCAAGGTAGGTGAATTTATCCACAGTATTCAACACTTCTCCCTTTGCTGTAACTGATGGTTCCATGTATAATGATATGGTGTTGGCTGATGGAGCACTTGTGTTTTCTTGGTGTTAATTGTTTAGCTAAAATTAGCACAAGCTGCAGAGAACTGATCCATACTTTGTTTCATCTCAGCTTCAGAGACTTCATTGAGTGCACAATCATCTGTGGGAAAAAAAAAGTCACATACCAACTCTACCTCTACTTTAGTCTTGGCTTGTAGCCTTTTCAAGTTGAATTTATTGTCAGTGTGGTAGCTGCCCTTGATGTCATTTTTGTTTTCACTGAAGACATCTGACAATATTGCTGAAAACACCAAACTAAAAAACATGGGAGCAAGCATAGAGTTATATGCATAGAGGTAGTAATTGAATTCTTGGGAGCTAAGATATCATATCATGGAAGGAAAAGAGAAAAAGACTCAGGACAGAGGCTTGAGGGTGACTGATGGTTAATAGGTATGAATTGAATCAAGAGTCAGAAAAGGAAATCTTAATGGCAAAACTAAGTAAATAATAACCAGGCTTATAAAGTGTTACTCTAGGTGATTTACATTTCATGGAACTCTGTATTTATGTTCAATAAGAAGGAGAAAACACATTATCTCAAATGAAGTAATGGTGATACTATATACTGCAAAAAGAAGCCAGTAATCAAAGATCCGAAGATGATAGTCTCCAAAGATGTGAGAGAATTCCAAATTCCCATAATTAAGCTTCTTCTGACAGAGAACAAAAAAATTTAAAAAGCAAGATGGTTACTACTTTGCTTTTAAAAATTAAAACTTAAAGCACTATAAACACATGCATTATTTCTGCAAAATGTGGGACTTGTTTCCAAAGAGTTTTTTTCATTTACTTTTAATTGGAAATTTTGCATTCTATTGCATAAAACATATAGATGTAAAGAGGACTTAAGTAGTTGCAGCAATATAGGGCTCTTAGGAGAGAACCAAGTCACCATCTATTTACAATTATCAAAAGGTAAGACAATACTTGTTAAAATGTTTGCATGGACCCCAGAATATAAACTAAGGCTTCAGTTTGAAAACATTTATTGAAGTCCTCAGTATACTGAGTACTAAGTGATGAATTCTTTGGTCCTTGCAACACACAAAACAAGAAAAAAATACAAAATGGACCCCAATCCTACATAATCCCTTTTGGTATCTGCTGTGGTGATGGCAGAGTAGAGAGAGAAGAAGCAGAGGAATTGAGATTTATAATTATTTACATTTTTCCTACAAATAAAACTAGAAGACAAAAGTTGCAATTAATGGAAAGATGATTCATATGCCCTCCTTAGAGAAATAAGTCACCTTTTAAGTTACCAAGAGACCACTTAATTGGATATTTAGTCACCTTATATTGAAGTACCCATAATAAGCATTTATAAAAAGACTATCATGAAAGTAATTATGGCTTATATACTAATGTCTATTGCATGAGATGAGATGGTAGAGAAATTCTCCAAAGAATTCAATTAGATATCCCAAATTAAATTAAACTAATACTCAATGATTTTGATGCAAGAGTGGGCAGAGAGGAGGACTGTGAAACATATTTTGAAGAATATGGTTCAGGGATTATAAATGAAAGAAGCCAAAGACTAAAAGAAAAACACCACATCATCACATCTATGAATCATGAATACTGTTTTCAAGAAGTGATAAAGTCCTAGACACAAGCCCCAAGCATCAAATAGAATCTCTGTCTCTGTCTCTTCCCCAGTTGCACCCCCCCCCCCAATTGATTATACATGAACAAATAGGAAAAGATTGGGAATCATTTCTAAATTAGTTGTCTGTGTACAATCTGATCATGAATTTTATCATAGCATGGGAAATTCACATAACAAAAAACCAAAGTATGAAATTAGTGGTTCTAACCTTCTCTATGTGAAAAAAGGTTGATAATATAAAACATGAAGTGGCTAAAGGTATTGACACATCACAGATTGTCAATACTTCCTATGGCAGTTCAATTCCTGTAAATAAATCTGGAAACTGCCTTGGATGGCCATCACTTGATCTTTTTGTCAAATGGAGAAATACAGAAGCCAAAGCAACATCAGTTTATAATATAAACTTATTTGTAAAATCCTACAAAAAACTCATTCAATTCAAATTAAGAAGCATTTATTAAAAATCTACTATGTGCATTGGTCTGTTCTGGGAGGTAGGTATAGTAAGACACTGACCTCAAGAAGTTTACCAGTCAAGATGGTAGAGTAGGAGAAAGCAGTATAGCCCATCTTCTGTTCTTCCCTCACATACATATACACAATTACTTCAAAAAGACCTATAAAATGCATTAAACTGAATCCTGATCATGAAATCATTCCTGTTCCCCCCCTCAAAAAAAAAAACCCCATCATAGTGGATCCAGTGGATTCAGTCCACATTGGCATAATGAGATAGACAAGGTCTTTGGACATTTGGAACAGGGTCTACTGTGAAGAACCTTATACTGTGGAAACTAAGCTAAGACTACCATCTAAGACATAAATTATAAAGAGGTGCCAATCTGTATCGGTGGGGGCAGCTTGCTCATCCAGAAATTCCATATACTGATGATCACGGGTCTGTGTTATTTACCAAGTTATACCATACAAGTTTTTGTTTTAGCAATGAAAATTAAAAAAACCTAAAACCTTATATAAGTCATTGAATCACAAAATGGAAGTTTAAAAACAAAATGGAGTTTTGGGGGTGGCTAGGTGGCACAATGAGTAAAGCGCTGGCCCTGAAGTCAGGAGAACCTGAGTTCGGTTCTGGCCTCAAACACTTAACACTCACACAAAAAATCTAGCCGTGTGACCTTGGGCAAGTTACTTAACCCCAACTGCCCTCCAAAAAGCAAAAAACAAAATGGAGTTATTTAGGCTATGTTAGCAAAGTTATTCTCACTATAGCAGGAAAATTCAAAGAGAAAAATTCCATTGAAAAGAACTACAGAAAAACATATATATATATATATATATACATATACTATATACATATGTATGTATATAGTATAATACTATATACAACTATAAACTACTTCAGGGCAGGTAGGTGGTACAGTGGATAGCGCCTGGAATCAGGAAGACTCATTATTCTGAGTTCAAATCTGGCCTCAGACACTAGCTGTGTGACACTGAGCAAGTCACTTAACACGGTTTGTATCACTTTCCTCATCTTTAAAATGAGCAGTATTTTTGCCAAGAAAACCCCAAATGGGGTCACGAAGAGTTGGATTTGACCAAACTGAACAAACTATTCCTAAATAAATGGATAAATACTAATGGCTCATTATTGGGCCATGCACATTTAGTGAAAACAATATGACCCAAATTAGTTTTTTTCAGGCCATAAAATAAACTACTAAAAGATTGCTTTACAGAACTAGAAAAAATGATTTAAAAAATTCATCTGGTGCAACAAAAGTTCAAGAATCTCAATAGAAATAGTGCACTAGTACAAGATAAAAGAAATGTGACTAGAGAATAATTCTTGAGGAAAAAGACATAGGGCTTTTCTTAGACTGCAATTCCAATATAAACCAACAATTTGTTATGGCAACCAACAAAAGCTAATGTGATTTAGGATATACTAATGTAAGTAGGAACACTGAGGTTTTAGAGCTTCAAAGCACTTAGGCTTTTCTGCTGACAGATTTGCATAATAAAGGCAGGAATTTGAACTAAGTGGGTCTCCTTAGCTTACCTTTTGTTCTGGCTTAAATTTCTTCACCACAAAGCCTGAAGAGGATTTTGTGAATACAAAATTAGATTGTCAGATCTCTAAATTAGATTGTTATCTTTAATGGAAGGCTTTGATTTCCTACCCTGATAAAGGGTTTGCATGGGGAGACAATCTTAGACTGGTAAGAGATGTCAGCCAATTCTTAGGGGAACATTCCTTAGGGACCTCATTCTAACAGACTAAAGCTGAGTTTACTTGGCTGACCCTGGGGAGATGAGCCCATGGGATAGTAGCACTAAGGCACACCAGTAAAGATTGATTATAAAGTAAAAAACTGTGTCATGAGACCAACAGAACCCATCAGAAGAGATGCTATGTCCAGACAGGAACAGGAACAGGCACAGAGAGTCCCACAGAAATGGCACACTTAGCAAGGAGTTAATCTACTGACAACAATGTAATGATACACACCATCAGAAGGCATCAGGGAGCCTACAATGCAGGAGGTATGAGTTGCCCTCCACATATATGCCTCATGTGTACAATAATCTGAATGCATGCTCACTTTCCCTACTGATGATGTGTATGTTTGTGTGCCCTAGGTTTATGAGGGGAATGTTCTATTGCAGATTTTCTTGCTAGGCAAATTCATTAAGTATTTTTTCTCTGAGAAAATTTTATTTTCTAGGTGAGGAAAAAAGTAAATACCTTAGTGGGGAATTATAAGCTACTGTTCTGAGTGGATATGGACCCACCACCAACTATTTTGAACTTGGAGATCTGGAATTGGAGATTTGGAAGTGGAGATCCCATATGTACCATAATTAGTGGATATAAATAATGTTCAGCATTAAACACAGTAAGCAACCTTTTTCAATGATCAACTATGATGGAGTTAACTCTTCTCAGCATTACAATGATCCCAGACAATTCTAAAAGACTCATGAAGGAAAATGCTATCTACATCTAGGGAAAGAACTGATGGAATCTAAATGCAGATTGACACATGCTGTTTTTACTTTATTGTTTTTTGTCTTTTTTTTCACCATTTTATTGTTTCTTCTTTTACAACATAGCAAATGTAGAAGTATGTTTTACATGACTGCACATGTATTACCAGTATCATATTGCTTTCGGTCTTGGGGAGGGGAGGAGGGAAAAAAACTTGAAACTCAAAATCTTATAAAAAGTGAATGTTGAAAATTGTCTTTAAAATTAATAATAATAAAATTAATACCTAATTATTGATAATTAAAACCATTTACATAAAAAATAGTGTTCAGAACCAGAAAAGCTACTATTCTGTATTCTGCCCAGGCCAGGCCATGTGTAGATTATTGTCTTTTATTCTAGGTCCCAAGTGTTAGGATAGACATTGACAAACGAGAACGTACAAAGGTAGAGTACCCAGGTAATAGAATTGGAGACCACATTATGTAGGATGTACTGGGGATTTAGGAACTGGGGCTATTTAGTCCGGAGAATAGAATATTTAGCGGTGCCATGATAACTGTCTTTAAGTATTTTGAACCTGGAATCATGGATGGAAGTTACATAGGCAGATTTAGAGTCCATGTAAAGAACAATTTCCTTATAACTAGAACTGTCCCAAATCTGTTGCTCTGGGAGAGAGCAATGGTTTTCTTTTTTGGGGGGCAGTCAAGAAGAGCCTAGATAGGGGGCGGAGTCAAGATGGCGGAGTAGAAGCAGGACCTCCCCACTGCTTCAGCTTCCATCTTCCCCAATCCATGTAAAAAGGGGACTCTGAACAAACTTTGGAGCTGCAGAACCCACAAAATGACACAGAGAAGTTAACCTCCTGCAGGAATAGGCCAGCACAGTGCTCTGGGAGCCCAGCCCAGCCCAACCCCGAGGCTTTAGCCCCAGGGCAGGCCTGACCAGCTGCCAGCTGGAGGGACTCCAGATCAGCAGCAGCTGTGGCTGTTTCCAGAATTATTAACACATAGATGTGAAGGACAAATTGAGAGGTCAGTGCAGCCTGGACTTTGGGACCCAGTAAGTGGGAGTGCATGGCTTTTGCCCCCAGGGTGAGAAGCCGCTGAGATGCCTGCCACAGCCAGCCAGTGTGTGGTAGCTTCAGCTCCTGGCCTGTAGAGTGTAGGGGGACCAAGCACCAGTCTGAGGGGAAATCTCTCTTGCTTTAACCTGCTTGGATCTGGATGGCAGTCTAGGGTGGAGGTCCTGGGGCGTGTGTCCAGCTTGCCAGAGCATGTGGAGGCCTCAGAGAGGGCACCCATCTAATACTTCTGGCAGCTAATAAAATCCCAGCATTTGGGAGGAAAGCTCCCCTGTCTGGTGGCAGAGTCTTACTGTGGCAAAAAGCCCAGGGGTCAAGTGACTGAGGGGAGACATGACCAGGCAAAGGAAATAAAGCAGACAGAAGATTCCAATATTAGACTCCTTTTTTGGGGACAAAAAGGAGCAAAGCATGGAACACATGGAAGACAATGAAGTCAGAACTCCTGCACCGAAAGCTTCAAAGGAAAATATGAGCTGGTTACAGGCCATAGAGGACCTTAAGAAGCAGATAAGAGAAGTGGAGGAAAAATTGGGAAGAGAAATGAGAACGATGCAAGAAAATCACGAAATGAGAGTCAACAGCCTGACTGAGGAAAATCACACCTTAAAAAATAGACTAACTCAAATGGCAAAAGAGGCTCAAAAAGGCACTGAGGAGAAGAATGCCTTAAAAAGCTAAATTTGCCAGATGGAAAAAGAATCTCAAAAGCTCAATGAGGAGAATCATTTCTTCAAAACTAGATTGGAGCAAATGGAAGCTAATGACTTTATGAGAAATCAAGATGCTGTTAAGCAGATCCAAACAAATGAAAGAATAGAAGGCAATGTGACATATCTCATGGGAAAAAACCACTGACCTGGAAAATAGATCCAGGAGAGATAATTTAAAAATTATTGGACTACCTGAAAGCCATGATCAAAGAAAGAACCTAGAAATCATCCTCCAGGAAGTTCTCAAAGAAAACTGCCCTGATGTTTTAGAACCAGAGGGCAAAATAGAGGTTGAAAGAATCCACTGATCTCCTCTTGAAAAAAGATGCCAAAAAAAAAAAAAACCTCCTAGGAATATTATAGCCAGGTTCTGGAACTCCCAGATTAAGGAGAGAATCAATTTGAATATTGTGGAAACAATCAGGATAACACTGGATCTGGCAACTTCTATACTGAAGGATTGAAGGGTTTAGAATAGGATATTCTGGATGTCAAAGGAGCTGGGATTAAAACCAAGAGTCACCTACCCAGCAAAACTGAGTATCATGTTTCAGGGTAAAATATGGTCATGCAGTGGAATAGAGGACTTTCAAGCATTCTTGCTGAAAAAAAAAAACCAGAGTTGAATAGAAAATTTGACATTCAGATACAAGAAGCAAGAGAAGCATGAGGTGAACAGGGAAAAGAAATCATAAGGAACTTATCAAAGTTGAACTATTAACATTCCTACATGGAAAAAACAATAATTATAACTTATGAAATTTTTCTTAGTAGTTGAAGGGAATATATATTTGTGTGTGTATGTATATATATATATATATATGTCTATATAGGAGGGTATATGGGCATACGAATACATATGTGAATGTGTGTATATATGTTTACAAGTATACATAGATAGAGGGCACAGGACCAATTTAACAGGAAGGGATGATACTTAAAAAGTGAAATTAAGAGGTGAGAGAAGAATATAATGAGAGGAGATGGGGAGAGACAGAATGGGGTAAACTATCTCATATAGAAGGGGTAAGGGAAAATGGTTACAATGGAGGGGAAGAATAGGAAGGCAAAAGGGAATGGGTCAACCTTATTTCCATTGAATTTGGCTTCAGGAGGGAATGAAGTACACACTAAACAGGATATCTCACCCTCCAGAGAGTAGGGGGGGGAAGGGGATGAGAGGGGGGATGATGGAAGGGAGGGCAGGCTTGAGGGGAGGGAAGTTGGAAGCACCCACTTTTGAAAAGGGATGGGATCAAAGTAGAGAATAGAGCAAGTTAGGGGTGGTATGGGATGGAGGGAAATATAGTCAGTCTTTTACAATATTTCTACTATGTTATTGTTTTGAATTAGCCACACATGTACAACTTATACTGAACTGCTTATCTTCCCAGTAAGGGTGTGTGACAAGGGAGGAAGGGAATGAATCTGGAATTCAAAGTTTTAAAATCAAATATTCAAATATATATATATATATATATATATATATATATATACTATTATTAATACTATTTTCCATGTAATTGGGAAATGACATACAGGTACTGGGGCATAGAGATCCACTGGAAAAGTCGAAAGGGGTATGGGAGAAAATATGAGAGAGAGCAGACTGGAGGAGGGGATATCCTGTGGAACTGCTATTTTGGGGCGGTGGGTAAGGGAAAAACGGGGAGAAAATTTGTAACTCAAAATCTGGCGTAAATGAATGATGTAAATCAGAAGTTAATAAAGCATTTGAAAAAAAAAAAGCCTAGATATTCACCTTCAAGAATCTATTCCACTTCTGAGTCTACATAGGTTTTTATTCTTTCTCTGCTCTCTCTACTTCCCTCCCTATTTGGCTTCCTTTGGGCCAGTCAGGAAAACAAGACCAGTCTCCGCTGCTATGGCAACCGCTGTTTCCATCACTGCCCCCTCCTTCTCCCAGCCAACCACTCCCCTTTTCTTCCCCCACTTTTTGTATCCATTGTTCTCTTTCAGTCCCTCGGTTTTGGCCACGCCTCTTCTCACCTCACACTGCAAACACTCTCTTTCGCTCCCCAAGAAAGGAGATCCAGAGGTTGAGGGGTTGACTTGTACAGGGGTGAAGGCGCGAGCGTCCTCCTAGCGGCGAGGTGACTGTTAACAGAAAAGTGTCTGTCGGCAGGGACTAAACCTGCAGGAGGCAGGACCGTGGTGGTGGTGGTGGAGTCATGTCCGATCTAGGCTCTGAGGAGATAGAGGAGGAGAGGGAGAATTATCTTGGGGTGAGGATGAAGATTATTGGCTTTAGGGTGAGGGAAGAGCCTGGGGCGGCGAAGGAAGGTGGGGATATTTGTGCCAGTTCAGCTTTGGTTAATACCTCCGCGCCTTTCTCTTGGATACTCCCAGGGCTTATTAAAGAGGGCTACTAACACCGTTAGGCGTTCAGCTTCGTTTTGCCCCGTGCCTTTCTGACAACTCCGTACCTCCTCACCTTTTCTGCAACATCAGCTTCTGCCCGCACTCATGTGTGAGAGTGTCCAAAGGATCTCTCTTTGTATCTTTCTGTCTCCCCTCCCTCAATGATCTCAACTTCAATGGGTTCAATTTTCGTTGTGGGAAAGTAAATAGTGAATTTTCGTTCTAAACTTGGCTTCTGAAGGCTTGAATTTTTATCAGCCATTTGAGAGTGTAGCTTGTTCTTTTATTTCTCTGGTCCCCTCTGTGAGAGTGTATAAGATCCACCCTTTGGAAGCCCCCTTTAGTGACAGAGGGTGGCGGGATGTATGATATTCAACCTATGGACCATAGTTCCCTTTGACTTTTGATTTCTCCAAAAGGCCAATGATTACTATTCACTTCTTTGTCTTAGCCTCTCCCTACTGTCTCCCAATCCCTCTTCCCTTTCCTTCCTAAGCAATACCCATTTTAGGCAAAACTTTTAAATTTTGCATTCAAAGTTTTTCATCATGTGTTTCTATTTCATCATGTTTCTATTTCCTTAATGCTTTAAAGCTTATAAAATGCCTTTAAAATTAGTATTTTCTTTTCCCTCAAATTACATGTAAAAACAATTTTAACATTTTTTTCCTCAAGTTTTTAGTTCCAAATTCTCTCCCTTCCTCCTCCACCCTCCTGCATTGAGAAGGCAAGCAATTTGATATAGGTTATACATGTGCAGTCATGCAAAACATATTTCCATGTAAGTCATGTTTTGAAAGAAAACACAGGCAAAAAACCCCCCAAGAAAAATAAACTGTAAAGGAAAAGTGTGCTTCGAACTGCATTCAGATTATATCAGTTCTTTCTCTGGAGATGGATATAATTTTTTCATCATGAATCCTTCAGATTTGTCTGGGATCATTGTATTGCTGTAAGTTATTCACAGTTGATCATCATACAATATTGCTGTTACTGTATACAATGTTCTCCTAGTTCTGCTTATTTCATTTTGTATCACTTTATGTTAGTCTTTCCAGGTTCTGGGCATCTTGCTTGTCATTTCTTATAGCACAATAGTATTCCGTCACAATCATATACAACTTATTCAGTCATTCCCCAACTGATGGGCAGTACCTGAATTTCCAATTCTTTGCCATGACTAAAAGAGCAGCTATATATATGTGTGTGTGTGTGTATTTGTACATATAGGTCCTTTTCCTTTATACTTTTTTTTAATGTCTTTATAAAACAGACCCAGTACTGACATTGCTAGGTCAAAGGCTATGCATGGTTTTATAGCCCTTTGGGCATAGTTCCAAATTGCTCTCCAGAATGATTGGATCAATTCACAACTCCACCAACAGTACATTCGTGTCCCAATTTTCCCACATCCCCTACAACAAAAATGACACATATGTAATCAATACCTAAAGCCCAAAGGGATAAAGGAATGAAAGAGAATGTTACACCAATAATATTGATAGTCATTTAAGAATTTTAAATAAAATCTTGGCAAAAAACTACAGCTATTTATCCAAAAAATAATTTACTACGATCAAGTTACATTTATACCAGAGATGCAAAGATGGTTCATACTGCCTGGCACTTTGTTGTAGGTGCTTAATAAATGCTTGATGACTTGACTTCCCAAAGCCAAGACTCATGGCTAGGACTTACACCCATGTTTCCTGAATCTCAAGTTAAGATCACTGTTGCAAGCTACTCATCTTCTCCAACTTTATGCTTGAACAAACTAGATTACTCTTCTCCAAGAATATTTACTATTACCTTCATGCCTTTGTTCACAACATTCCTTAGATTTAGAATGTTCTTCAGAACATGCCTACAATTTAAGCTTATCTATCCTTCAAGACCTAGATCAAATGCAATTTTCCTGTATTATAAGGTTGAAAGAGTATTGGACATGAACATAGAAGACAAGATTAATCCCAGAATCATTTTCCTCATTTACAAAATGGGAATGATTTTCTTACAATTTACCTCAAAAATTAAAGCACCATATAAATGTAAACTATTATTTTGCACTAGAGTTATTTGTGCATGTCTTATCTCCTTTACTGCAAGGCAGGGACCATGTAGGAGGATTTAGTAAGGTTGATCAAGAAGCATTTATTAGGTGCCTACTATGTTCCAGACACAGTGTTAAACACTTGGGAATGAAAAGAAAGGCAAAAGACTACCTGCCCTCAAGGAGCTCACAGTCCCATGGGAAAGACAACAAGCAAACAACTACACGCAAACAAGATATATACAGGGTAAATGGAGATGATCTACAGAGGGAAAGCACTAGCATTAAGGAGTACCACAATAGGTTTCCTGTAGAAAGTGAGATTTTAACTGGAATTAACTAAACCACTCCCAAGCCTTTCCTCTATTTAGACTTCCTCTCTGACCCCTGATGATGATAGAGTGCAAAAGAGAAGCATATGTTATCTCCACATATTAGAATGTAAGTAGTTTATCCTTATTTTGTCCTTTTCCATTGTCCATGTGTTTATCTTTATATTTTCTCTTATGTGTTCAAACTTCAAAGTTTTTCCAAAGTTCTGATTTTTTCATCAGGAATGCTTGGAAGTCATCTATTTAATTAAAAATCTTTTTTTTTCCATTCAGTTTTGTTTGGTAAGTTATTCTTGGTGCTAAAATATATGCTTTACTTTCTGGAATATTGTATTTCAAACTCTCCATTCCTTCATAGCGGTGACTGCTAAATCATGTTTGATTCCAACTATGGATTTTGTCTGAAATGTTCCTTAGTGTTTTCTTTTTGGAGTTTCTTTAAGGAGGAAACTGATGGATTCTTTCAATTTCTACTTTGTTCTTTGGTTTTAAGGAATCTGGGCAATTTTAAGATTTCTTGAAATATGATATCTAGGTAATAGCATTCAGGTGGTGCAATGATTCTTACATTTTTTCTCCTTGATTTGTTTTCCAGTTCAGATGTTTTTGCTTCTTTTTTTTTTTTAAAGTATTTTGACTTTGATTTAATATTTTTTGTTGTCTCCTTGAGTCATTGGCTTTGATTTGGTCCATTATGATTTTCAGGGAATTTGCTGCTTGGTCAAGGTTTTGTATCTCTTGTGCCATACTGTTAGTTCCCTTTCCAATTTTTTCTTCCGTGTCTCCCTTTTCATTTATAAAAAAAATTGAAAATTTATTCTTTTAAAACTCTTGCTTCATTTCTTCCTGGAATTCTACTCAAATTTGTGTTGTTCTTAGACACTTTGTAGAAATTTGAGAATTATTCTCTTTCCCCAGGTTTATGTCTTAAGTGTCCCTGTCACTGTAATAGCTCTTTACTATGGGATTCACTTTGGTGCATTTTCTAGATCTGTTTGAAAGAGTTTTGTTGGGGGGGGAGGAGGGCTCTCACTGTAATTCTTCCTGCCACTTTGCCTTACAAAGCACTTCTAATGACTCCTAACTTAACCTTGAAAGAAGAACCCATTAAAAAAATTCCTATATTCTACTATAGAGATATATGCATGGTGGATGTGGCAAATTACAACACATCACAAGGAACTCTGAAGAACTAGAGTAAAGAATAGAATCATTACTAGTTAGAAAAAGATGGCTCAGTCACTTGGTGAGACTGAAGGATGGACAGCTATTGAAATGCTTTCAACATCAAGAGAAAGTTATGAAGGACCTCAGCACATTGGGCAAATCTCATCTGACACATGTATGACAAGATATATACATGGGTCCCCTAAAATGGGCAGGAATGAATATGTTGTGCTCTGTATCATGGGAAGAAACATCTACACTGATGTATTTTAGTGATCTTTCAGTTGTATGTAGGATGGATTGGAGGGGAGAAAAACTGGGCATTGTTTTCCATGCTTCTCCTTTAAAAGAACATTACACAGGGGTGGCTAGGTAGCACTAGGTGAATAGAACACTGGCCCTGGAGTCAGGAGGATCTGAGTTCAAATACTGCCTCAGACACAACGCAAAAACTAGCCGTTTGACCTTGGGCAAGTCACTTAACCCCAATTGCCCTTCAAAAAGCAAAAAAAAAAAAATACACAGAAATTCTCTTACTGGGGGGTGTGACCAGTGGCTAGGCCTGTGTCTCTGGGGATGATTATCCTCAAAAAGAGGACAAGGTGTTAGCTGTGCTCTGGGAGTTCACTCAGTTGGTGTTCCCTCCTTAAATGTGAATGGGATCTCATCTATTTGGAAACTCCCTCTAACATTGCAAATCCCTGGATTGGTAGCTGGATGAATAGAGATAGGATTCACTTTCTGAGAATGGTGGGATCATGGATACTAAGTCATGTATCTAGTATAATTTTGTTTTTTGGAAGGGGTAAGGTGAGGCAGTTCGGGTTAAGCGACTTGCCTAAGGTCACACAGCTAGTTAATTGTCAAGTGTCTGAGACTGGATTTGAACTCAGGTCCTACTGACTCCAGGGCTGGTGCTCTATTCACTGAGCCATCAAACTGCCCTAGAATAATCTTTAGATAGAGATGTTCATAACAATCAAAAGGTGCTAAACTCGATGTTGACAGGTTCAGATGTCTAGGAGCTTTGTGGTCTCCAGGTATAAGCAAAGTGTGCATTTACTAAAAAAATGTGTATCCCTATAAACCAGGCTTCCATATTTCCCTCCTCAAATGTCCTTAATTTTTATTGTTATTTTCTAAGGGATCACAATTTTTAGGTTGAAAGTAAGCTCAGATTGTTGTAAAGAGGAGATGGTCCTTTACTAGTTTTTTTGTTTGTTTGTTTTGTTTTTGTAATCTAGAGGCCACTGTTGGGAGTTCCAGGGACTTTTCAGCTGGGAGATGACATTTATATCTGTTTTTGATCTAACCCTACAAGGGTGGTAGAAGATGATCTACTTTTCTATCTAATAGTTTGGAAGACTTTTGGACAAGATAGACCACTGGAAGAAGGGACAAGTACAACTTAAGCATTTGGTTCTGCTGCTTTTTATAAACGTTCATTTTTATTGAGACACGAGAAAAGTTCAGATTCTCAGAAACTCAAATACTTGACAACTAGGTTGTTATTTGTCCTTCATTTTTGAAGCAGACCAATCACATCATGGGGTCATGTCTTGACTTGAATTGGATTTAAGTGAGGCAGAGCTGCATAAATCCATCAGCTTCACTCTTTCTTCCAGAGTCATCACAGTCCAGTGGCAGGACAAAAATGTCTTCAATGTCTGACCAAGCTTTAAGCTCTCCATACCACCTGCTCCAGCCACCTTCATGGCCTTTGGGACAAATTGTTCTCATCTACTCATTCCATTGGGAGCAGTCTTCATGTGTTTGGGGTAGATACTCCCCTAACTGAATGGAGGCTTTGAGGGTCACATACCCTCAACCTGGCTTAGCCTGTCTGCCAAGATGGCTTACAGGGGTGTGACTGCAGCACATGCTACAGCTTCTTGTAGTGAGAGGTGATTGCTGGGTAGACACCAAAGGTGAATGAGCAGACCAGACTCAGCCCAGAGGTGTCCTGAAACACTGAATATACCCTTATCAACTAGCAAGTAAGTGTCACATGAGGGATTTGAACCCAGATCTTCCTGCCTCCAAGTTCAACATAAAGTCCATTATGTTTTATATATATATATATATATATATATTTTTTTTTTTTTAAAGCCCTGTTCTTTGGGGTTACTCGTTGGTTATATGTTGGGGGCAGCCTATTTCTTTTCACATTCCAGTGGATTTCACAGAATGTGTTTTGTAGTGTTCTAGATATTACTTTG
This sequence comes from Petaurus breviceps papuanus, assembly GCF_028583685.1. Classification (NCBI taxonomy): domain Eukaryota; kingdom Metazoa; phylum Chordata; class Mammalia; order Diprotodontia; family Petauridae; genus Petaurus; species Petaurus breviceps. The sequence goes on along the minus strand of NW_027187374.1, from coordinate 5,945,324 downwards.
ATTAGAGCAATTTTATCTTTTAATGTGAGTAATTTTATCTTTTTTTGTCATAGAGTAAGTAGTAGATCTGGGAGTCAAATCTAGGGTCTGTGACTCCACATTCAATGTATTTTTTTCTTTTACACCTCTCATTTTCCATGACATTGGTCAACACCTTAGATAAGCATAGGTCTTCTTGTTTTATATCTTATTTAACACTGAAACTAAGTAGGTGATTGAGTTATCTCTGTGGTTGTGTATTGTTTAATTTCTGTACATTTTGTACATAGAGTCATAATTTTTGTATGTGTGAGAGATCCCTTGTCTGAGTAAAGTCTTCAAGTCTGTCTTTTGTTCTACTGAATTAAATGATTTTAGAAAACCAGTTAAATGTGGAAATGTTCTGTATGAGTACACGTGCATAATTTATATCTAATTGTTTGCTTTCTAAAAGAGGGGGAAGGGAAGGAGGGAGAGAATTTGGAACTCAAAATTAAAAAAAATGTTAAATGTTTTTGTTTACATGTAATTGAGAAAAAAATAAAAATAAACAACATTAAAAAAAAGAAAACCAGTTAAATGCATTTAGTAAATGATGGCGCAAAAATCTTTTGTCACTACATTTCATTCACATGTGCACTTATTCTCAGGAAAGGATCTAAGTTACCTATGCTTAAGTGTGAGTGCAATGCACTGTGTTATGTCTGGGTGAAATTTAGTCTTTTTTCCCTTTTTTTGAGGGCAATTGGGGTTAAGTGACTTGCCCAAGGTCACACGGCTAGTCGAAGTTTAGTCTTTATTTTTGATTATGGAATAAAAAGGTATGTATTAAAAGAAATTTCAGATCAGTTAACATGTAAAAAAGATATTTTGGGGAATAAGAGATGCTTCTGAAGCTCCCTGAAATTATACACCATAAGCTCCCTCTACCAGTCTTGCTAATTTTTTGCACAGTCAATATTTTAAAAATAATTTTTAATAACGTACTCTTCACTAATTCATCCATTTCATAAATCAATTCACTTTGCTTATCTCATTTCATAAGGAATATGAAGGAGATCGCAATGAGGCAGGAGAACGACATGGAAAAGGGAAAGCAATATTGCCTAATGGGGATATATATGATGGACAATATGAATTTGGTAAAAGACATGGTCAGGTAATGTGTTGTCTTTTTTTTTTTTTAAAGAATGTTCTTTGAATGATACTTAGAAGTGACAAAAACAATATATTTCAGGGGACCTACAGATTTAAGAGTGGTGCTCGATACATTGGAGAATACCAACAAAATAAAAAACATGGTCAAGGCTTGTTTATCTATCCAGATGGATCAAAATATGAAGGTAAAATTGTGTTGTTACATATTACTGTTTCAACATAAGATGGTCAGTTCAATTTTTCTTCTGGTGACTGAGCTTATCTGTGAATATTGAAGTACATTGGAAGCTTCAAATTCTTCAGTCAGTCAAAAGTAATTTATTGAATACCTACTATGTACAATATCCACTGTGGGAGATAGTAGATAAAAATATAATTCCTTCCTTCAAGGACTTTGTAATCTAGCCAGTGAGACAGGAACTTTAAATAAAAAAGATAGCTAGGCAAGATAAAGTAACATTTAATAAATACCAAAATAATAATTGCTTTAAAAATTCATTTTGGGAATGTTCAGAGAAGTAAAGAGAAGGACCCAAGTCCCAAGTGAGAGAAATGATATGAACAAAGGGTTAGTTGGAGATAATAAAATTGTATTTGGAGAGCAGCCTGGCTGTTAACAGTGTGATTATGTTATGAAATAACGAGAGAAAAGGTTAGAAAGATAGGACAAAGATTGTGTCCTTCAATGCCAGGCTAAGGAGATTGGGACTTCATCCAGTAGGTAGTGAGGAACAGATGAAGGGTTTTAAACAGGTGATTGACAAAAATGTAGGAAGAGTTTTAGGCTGATTGTAGGCCACAATGTTGGAGGAAGTAAATGATGAGTTTCTAATATGTTAAAAACTGGTACTGGGGCAAGATATAGTTTCAAAGAGAGTCTGTGTGAGAATACTACAAGCTATTTATGCTGGAGTTCTCTTTCTCCCATAAAAAAAGCATCTGGTAAATTACTTATCTTCTTGATAATTTCATCTTTATTGTAGAAGATAGAGAAAGTATAAGGGAAATTACATTCTCAATCTAATTTTGACCCACAAAGGACTAGTTGGTGAAAGAATGTCAAGAATCATGAAAGGAAAAAGCTATGCTATTTTTAAACTCAACATGTCCAACATATAGCTCATTATCTTGACCCTCAACCCTAATTCTCCTGTTTATTAAAGATGGCATCTTTTCCCCCAGATCTGCAAGCTTGTAGCCTTAGAGTAATTCTTAACATTTGTTTATGTTAACGTTTAACATTTTAGCAACTCTCAATCCCTCTCCTGACACATATTTGCTGTATCTTGCAAATCCTGCTTCCTCATTTCGTATCTGTTTGCTTTTATTTACTTGCCTAAACTATTACAACAGCCTCCTAAAGTTTCCTTTATTCAAGTCTCCCTCCTTTTAAATGCATCTTTAATTTTTGGAGGGGGGGAAGGCAAGGCAATTGGGTTTAAATGATTTGCCCAAGGTCACACAGCTAGTAGGTGTTAAGTATCTGAGGTTGGATTTGAACTCAGGTCCTTCTGACTCCAGGGTTGGTGCTCTGTGCCACCTACCTGCCCCTAATGCATCCTTCTTTTTTAAAAAAAATTTTTAGTCAAATGCTTTATTAACTTCTAGTTTACATCATTCATTTCTGCAAGATTTTGAGTTACAAATTTTCTCTCCATTTTCCCCCTACCCACCATCCCAAAATATCCCCTCCTCCAATCTGCTCTCTCCCATATCTTCTCCCATATCCCCTCTGACTTTCCAGTAGGGCATGGTGGATCTCTATGCCCCAGTGCCTGTATGTCTTATTTCCCAGTTACATGTAAAATAATATTAATAACAATATATATTTAAACATTTGATTTTAAAACTTTGAATTCCAAATTCATTCCCTTCCTCCCTTGTCTCCCACCCTTACTGGGAAGATAAGCAATTCAGTATAGGTTGTACATGTGTAGCTATGCAAAACATTTCCATAGTGGATATATTGCAAAAGACTAACTATATTTCCCTCCCTCCTATCCCACCTCCCACTTGTTCTATTCTCTACTTTGATCCTGTCCCTTTTCAAAAGTGGGTGCTTCCAACTTCCCTCTTCCCCAACCTGCCCTCCTTTCCATCATCCTCCCTCTCATCCCCTTTCCCCCTACTCTCCTGTAGGGTGAGATACACTATTTAGTGTGTATGTCATTCCCTCCCTAAGCCAAATTTAGTGAGAATAAGGTTGACCCATTCCCTTTTGCCTTCCTGTTCTTCCTCTCCATTGTAACCATTTCCCCTTGCCTCTTCTATATGAGATAGTTTACCCCATTCTGTCTCTCCCCATTTCCTCTCATTATATTCCTCTCTCATCTCTTAATTTCACCTTTTAAGTATTATCCCTTCCTATTAAATTGGTCCTGTGCCCTCTATGTATACCTGTACACATATATACACACATTCACATATGTATTCATACCCTTCTATATAGACATCTATCTATCTATCTATCTATCTATCTATCTATCTATCTATCTATCTATCTATCTATCTATTCTATCTATCTACCTATCATCTACCTATCTATCTATATTTCTATTCCCTTCAACTATTCTCATACTGAGAAAAGTTTCATAAGTTACAATTGTTGTTTTTCCATGTAGGGATATAAATACTTCAACTTTGATAAGTTCCTTATGATTTCTTTTCCCTGTTCACCTTCTCATGATTCTCTTGCTTCTTGTATCTGAATGTCAAATTTTCTATTCAACTCTGGTTTTTTCATCAAGAATGTTTGAAAGTCCTCTCTTCCACTGAATGACCATATTTTCCCCTGGAACATGATACTCAATTTTGCTGGGTAGGTGATTCTTGGTTTTAATCCCAGCTCCTTTGACCTCTGGAATATCTTATACCAAGCCCTTTGATCCCTCAGTGTAGAAGCTGCCAGATCCTGGGTTATCCTGATTGTGTTTCCACAATATTCAAATTGTTTCTTCCTGGCTGCTTGTAGTATTTTCTCCTTTATCTGGAAATTCTGGAACCTAGCTATAATATTCCTAGGAGTTTTCTTTTTTGGAATCTTTTCCAAGCAGTGGTTGGTGGATTCTTTCAATCTCTATTTTGCCCTCTGGTTCTAAAACATCAGGGAAATTTCCTTGAGAATTTCTTGAAGTATGATTTCTAGGTTCTTTCTTTGATCATGGCTTTCAGGTAGTCCAATAACTTTTAAATTATCTCTCCTGGACCTATTTTCCAGGTCAGTGGTTTTCCCAATTAGATATTTCACATTGCCTTCTATTTTTTCATTTGTTTGTATCTATTTAATAGTATATTGATTTCTCATAAAGTCACTAGCTTCCATTTGCTCCAATATAATTCTGAAGGAATGATTCTCTTTAGTGAGCTTTTGAGATCCTTTTTCCATCTGGCAAATTTGGCTTTTTAAGGCATTCTTCTCCTCATTGCCTTTTTGAACCTCTTTTGCCATTTGAGTTAGTCTATTTTTTAAGGTGTTATTTTCTTCAGTTGGGTTGTTGACTCTCATTTAATAATTTTCTTGCATCATTCTCATTTCTCTTCCCAATTTTTCCTCCACTTCTCTTATTTGTTTTTCAAAATCCTTCTTAAGGTGCTCTATGGCCTGTAACCAGCTCGTATTTTTCTTGGAAGCTTTTGGTGCAGGAGTTCTGACTTCACTGTCTTCTTCCTCTTCCATGCTCTTTGATCCTTTTTGTCACCAAAATAGGAGTGTAAAATTGGGTTGCTCTGTTTACTTTGCTTCCCTTGTTTGCTCATATTGCCACTTAATTACTTGACTTTTGGGCTTTTTGCCACAGTAGGACTCTGCTACCAGACAGGGGAGCTTCATCCCAAATGCTGGGGTTTTCTCAGCTGCTGGAGGTATTGGTTGGGTGCTCTCTCTGAAGCCTCCACACGCTCTGGCAAGCTGGTTGCACACCCCAGGACCTCCACCCTAGACCGCAATCCAGATCCAAGCAGGTTAAAGCAAGAGCGATTACCCCTCAGACTGGTTGCTTGGTGGCCCTGCAAACTGCAGACCAGGAGCTGAAGCTGCCATGTGGTTGCAGCTGCAGGGCAGCAACTCCTCAGCAGCTTCTCACTCCGGGGTCAGAGGCCGAGGGCACTCCCGACTACTGGATCCCAAAGTCCACACTGTACTAACCTCTCAGTGTGTCCTTAGCATGTATGTGTTGATAATTCTGGAAACTGCCACAGCTGCTGGTAGCCTGAAGTCCCTCCAGCTGGTGGCTGGTCAGGTTGCCCTGGGGCTAAAACATTGGGCTGGTACGGCTCCCAGAGCACTGTACTGGCTGCTTGCTGCCGGCCTGCCAAGCTGTCCTCAGTGGGAGGTTAACTCCTCTGTGTCATTTTGTGGGTTCTGTAGCTCCAAAGTTTCTTCAGTCACCTTTTATATGAATTGGAGGTGGTGAGAGCTGGAGCCCCATGGAAGTCCTGTTTCTACTCTGCTGTCTTGACTCCTAATGCATCCTTCTTAATGAAACACAATTCACCAAGGTAATGTTTCCAAATCATAGGTCTGACCATGTCTGTCCCTTACTCAAGAAGCTGAAGGTTTTATATTTCTCCCAGGATCAAATACAAGGTCTCATGTTTTGTATTTAAAGCTGTTCACCAGCTATATCCAGTCTGACTTTGCAGTCTCATTACATGTCATTCCCCTTCAAGACCTCAGTGTTCTAGCCAAAGTGATCTTTTGGCTGTTTCTTACAGAGACTGTTCCATCCTGCCCTCTCTGTGCCCTTTCTATACCTCGGATGTAAGCCCTGTTTATCTCCACCCCCTGGAATCTAAAACTTGTCTTCAAAATTCAGTTCAAGTTCCACCTCCTACATGAGACCTTTCTTGGAACTCCTTCTCCTTCCCCTTCCCTTCCTCCCCAACATGCTAATGCCTCCCACCTCTGCCTTGTATTTACTTTGTGATTTATGTATATACTTATATATGTACATTTTTTTCCTTTAAAATTTTAATTGACATCTTTCATTTTTATACTACCCTAATTTCTTTCTTTTTGAATATTATTTTTATTTTTCAAGTAATAAGCATTTATTTTATTGATCTGGCCATCCTTTGACCACTAATCCTAGCACCCAATAAGCAAATAAAAAAAATCAATGCCACCTCTCCCACATCTCTCAATATATAGCTGTATAGCCCATGAAAACGAATTTCCACATGAGCAGTATTTGAAAATGTTTGTTTCTTTTCATATTTTAAGTTCATCACCTCTATCAAGAAAGAGTTGCATATTTCATCTTCATTCTTTTGGAATTTCGATTTATCATTGTTTTGATCAGTCTTAAAAAAAATCTTTCAGAGGTTTTTTCTCTCTGTAATGTTATAATTCTATAAATTACTCTGATAGTTCTACTCACTTTGCTCTGCATCAACCAATAAAAGTTTTTCCAGTTTCATTTAAAATAATCCATTTCATCATTTCTTATTGCATACATATGCCAGTCAGGCAATAAGCATTTATGAAGCACTTACTGTATGTCAGACACTATGATAAGCAATGAGGATTAAAAGAAAATCATCATTTCAGACAAGGCTACTCTATAAATATGAATGAAACAAAGAGATAAGCAGGGGAATTTTAGTATGTTTAAATAGAAAACAAATCAATACCATTACTTACTATCATTTATTTATTTTAATATAATTTTAATATGATTAATTCATGACATTTAAATACTTAAAGCAAATTGAATTGGAGGGAGAAACAGTAAAACTACAATAGTGGGGAGAACTTAATTTGTTCTTTCAGAATAAATCTAACCAAAAGACAAACAAGATAGAAGTTGAGTACCTGAATGGAACTTTAGAAAAATTAGGTGTAGTAGATCTCCAGAAATGACTGAATTGGAACAGAAAAATTGCGTGTACTTCTCACCTGTACATGATGACTTGACAAAAATTGACAATGTATTGGGGCATAAAGTCGACACCCCAAAATGCAGAAAAGCAGAATTATTTAACATATGACTTACTTATCATAATGCAATAAAAATTACATTCTGTTTAAATTCAGATACAAGGAGAAAAAGATAACAATCACCACTCACACATGAGTATGAGTCCTTCCAGACCACTAGCAATAAAAAGCCAATTCACTTCAACAAATTCCTCTTATGTGCAAGTGAGAAACAGTGTGGTCTACCAGAGAGAGAACTAGGGCCCCAGAGACAGCAAATTTGGGGTACCAAGACTGCCTCTGACCTTGGGTGAATCAGAACCTTTGGATGTTCCCAGTTAACCCTACTGTTAGGGAACATTGTATGCTCTGCATTGGTAGTGGAACTCCCTATAAAGATGAAATCTTTGGTTGATTCCCCATCTTCCCCAAATGGCAGGTGCTGGGAATACATTTTTTTTTTTTAAATTGTACAATGTAAGTGGATAACAAAGTAATTTGGAAGAAGGCTATAAGCACTAACAATTGGGGGAACCAAAGAAAGGTCTCATGTAGGAAGGGGATACTTGAATTGAACTTTGAATGAAGCTAGTGGGACCAAGACATGGAAGTGAGAAAAGAGGACTGTGCAAAAACACAGAACCTGAAAATGGAATTTCAGGTGTAGGGAATAGCATACAGGCAAACTTGGCAAGACCGTAGATTGAGGGGAGCAGAATATGAAGGCAATTTTATAAACTTAGGTAGAAGCCAGATTGTGGTGGGCTTTAATTGGCTAACAGAGAGGCAATGGGGAATCACTGAGGCTTTTAAAGCAGGAAGGAACATTGTCAGATTTGAGCAAAACTGCCTTTTGTAGTGAAAGATATAGATTTTTTTCTTTCAAATTTTTTCAATTTATTAGCATTCTTTTTCTCTCCACTTCACCCCTCTCTCCACACATTGGAAAAAATAAAAGAAATCCCCTTGTAACAATTATTGCATAGTCAAGTAAAACAAGTAATCACATAAGCCATGTCCAAAAATATATTTCTCATCCTACATCTTGAGACTGTCACCTTTCTATCAACATGTGAGTAACGTGGTTTTTCATCAATCCTATGAAATTTATTGGAGTTTTAAAGTCTCTACAATGTTATTGTTATTGTATAAATCACTCTGGTTCTACTCACTTCATTTTGCATCAGTTCATGCAAGTCTTTCCAGATTTTTCCAAATCAGTCCCCTTTCATTATTTCTTACAGCACAATAATATTCCATTACATTCATAAACCATAACTTGTTCAACAATTTTCCAACTGATGAACACCCCCTTTGTTCCCAATTTTCAGCTGCTATAAATAGTTTAGTAGTCCTTTTGGATCAGAGCCACATAGCTATTATTTGCTAGCTAGAACTTGTTCTTTGCTCATTATACAACTAGGGCCTACAACTGTGACCTCTCTACCCTGGATCTGTGACCTAGAATTGGGTAGTGGGGAACAGAATTGCCAAATGGTACCCATTCTTGTATCCAACACTTATTCAATAATCCCCTGGGATCCCTTTCTGCCCCAGTATTTCCTATCTTGGTGCCCTGTCTCATCCCTCTTTTAGTCCTTAGGAGTGCTCCCTGTCATGCTTCTGGCTAGACCATGTCCCCAGTATCCATAGTCCTTTCTGTCTCCCTGAGCTGTTCTGGGCTGGGAAAATGTATGTCTGTGACCTTTTCTTAGTTTTCCCAATCAGAATATGGTCTGGTGCACTGGTTGAACTGGGCTAAATTGCTGCCTCTCATTCTACCATCTTGACTTTGTCCCTCTCTTCTTCTAAAGCATAGCAGTACAAATGGCCACCACCAAATTCATGGAAAGTGAAAAGACAAATCCTTGCACATTACCCCCTTCAAAGCTGACTTTTTTTTTTTGGTCAGTTTAAAATTGGATTTATAGAGGTATCTGAATTGCTTCATGCTGGTCTGTTCTCTTTGCTGAATTGTTCTAAATTTGCTTCCAAGTTCAGTTCAAACCAATCAAGAATAGGATGAGCTGCACTCTCTCTTAGCCTTTATTTGTTGTCATTAAGTAAAATGCACTCTCTGTTTAACATTTCTGATAGCTAACAAGTTTTTATGCTAGGTAAATGAAATCTAAATGGAAAGTAACAGATAAGAATTTTTTTCTTGTATCAAATAGGTCTGATATGGGTTTATTTAGTATCCAAGATATCTATGTATATAACAGAAACATATATCAAAAGCCATTCCTGAATAGATAAGTGGTCCCAAGGATATAAACAGTTTTCAAAATAAGAATTGTAAACTATTAACCACAATATAAAAAGCTGCCCCAAATTACTAATAAGAGAAATGTAAATAAAAACAATCTTGAAGTTTTACCTCACTCTAAGAAGATGGGAATAGTTAAGGATGGAGGAGTTAGTGGAAAGACAGGTATGCTAATGTATTGGTACTAGAGTTGTAAATCAGTACCACCATTCTGGAAAACAATTAGGAATTAGAGTGTGCAAATAAAGCCCCTAAAGTGTCCATACTCTGTGATCTAGAGATTCCACTAATAGGCATGGGGTTTGTGACAAGAAGAAAACCCCCATATATGCCGAAGTATTTATACTAATACTTTTGTGGTAGCAAAGAACTCAAAAAAAGGGTAGAAACCCATTAAGAAATGATTAAATAAATTGTATTATATGAATGTAATGAAATAGTACTCTGCTGTAAAAAATGAAGACTATGATTAATACAGAGAAGAACAGAAAAACTTACATGAACTGATGCAAAGTGAAATAAACAGAGCTAGGAAAACAATGTACACAGTTATTACAGCAATGTAAATGGAAAGAACAATAACCACAAAGAAGCAAAAAAAAAAATGTTGCACAATTTCAAAGTACTATCTTGGTATCAAAGAAGAGATATAAGAGGATACCTCCTCCTATCCCATTGCTCCCCAATTCTTTGCAGGGGTAGGATACCTATAAGTGTGGAACATTGCATGTAATGACAGATTTTCTAACATAGTTATTGGTTTTTGTGTATTATTTTCTCCTCTTCCTCTTTTTTTCCTTTAAAAGTTCTTTCCTCTCCTTTCCTTCCTTCTCTCTCTCTCCCTTCCTTCCTTCCTTCCTTCCTTCCTTCCTTCCTTCCTTCCTTCCTTCCTTCCTTCCTTCCTTCCTTCCTTCCTTCCTTCCTT
>NW_027187374.1:5918814-5935069 GCF_028583685.1 Petaurus breviceps papuanus | reverse complement strand
CTTCCTTCCTTCCTTCCTTCCTTCCTTCCTTCCTTCCTTCCTTCCTTATCTTCCTTTCATAAAGGATTGCTTTCTGCAAGGAGGGAGAAGATAGGCTACAGGAGTAGATCTAGGTGATGTAGAAACAAAATATCAAGTAAAAATCTATTAAAACGCATACAAGGCACAAGCAAGCCTGCACACCCAGTTAATTGGAGAAGAAATTTCACTATATGATAAAAGTCACTGCCCTATTTCTTGGTTGGCTCTCATTGCCCAGGAACTGAGAATTCCTGGTTGTAGAGAACTTTCAGAAGTCCCCTGGGTCTGCTAATGAAATGTTCCCCTCCCCTATATTATTACCTGAAAGGTTACAGGGCAGATAAGCAGGAGGATGCATAAACTTGTTTGGATGTAGAGAACTTTTGGGGTCCCTTGGCCCTGCTAAAGGAATATTCCCCTGTCCTAAACAGTTACCTGCAAGGTTACAGGGCAGATAAGCAAGAGGGCGTGTAATCTTTTTTTTGTTTATGCCTCTGGATATGGTCCTAGGATATTACCCTAATAAATAACTAACCTTAAGCAAGGGTAAATAGTAAACAAGATTAAGGCAGGGTCCTTGTACATTGTCTGCATTCTTTTGGGGTGTCTACATTCTTTTGGGTCATGTAGACCTTCTGTTGGGGGGGGCATATAAACTCTGTGAGCCCCTTGCATGTATGAATGGTCCTGTGTATGAAATGGTCCTGTGATAAACAGACTATTGATTACACCCCCATCTTGTTATTCTTACCTCTCACTAGTCCACCAACTGTGCTAGCTGTAGTACCTGGTGCCATCATGCTACAGTGCAAGTTTAGTCCATGTCTTTTAACAGGTCCTTATGGCTTGCTTATCTTTTGGAAGCTGTTCTCTGTGTGTCTGTGTTCACATCTCCTTGTTCTTCCTTGTAACACTCTTCTGCTCCAATTTCTGTCATCTTCTCCCTGTGTATTCTTTTTCTAAAGGTGAGAGGCTTAGGCTTAGGAGTCAAGGTCATTGTGCATTGGTCAGGTCCTTCCTTCAAAGTTTTGTTTGTTTGTTTTTCTTTTTTTCCTCCCAGTTACAGTTACAAAAGAGGGTTTTTTGGATGGGGTTTTATTAAGACTAGACCATGGTGTAAAAATAAAAAGCATCAATAAAACATTTTAAAAGTACCATCATTTCACTTTCTGAGGGTACTTCGTGTGTGTGTGTGTGTGTGTGTGTGTGTGTGTGTGTGTGTACAAATACCATAGTAAATTATAAACTTTCAAAGACAGCCAAAATTTGATTGCTTATACTGGTATGGTTTTTGAATTTTTAATTTTAGGAAACTGGGCAGATGACCAAAGGCATGGCCATGGAGTTTATTACTATATAAATAATGATACATATACTGGAGAATGGTTTGCTCACCAAAGGTTTGTGTTTTACTGTTTCTTTAGTCTTATATTTTTATTTAGGCAAGCAAAAGATCCTGATATAGCTCTAGATTGATTACTCTTATAATTATATATATATAAAATAATATATATAATTATTATATATATACTCATATATTTTAGAGTGATATGTAAAGAAAATTTAGAATAAAATCTACAAAACTAATTTCAAACTATACTTGAATTAAAAATAAAGCATTGTGCAAAATATTCACTTCAGTATGAATCTATGGCATCTGCATCAGAAAACCAGGTTCACGCTAACTTATTAAGGCATCCTTCCACAGGTTTATATAGGAGAAGTTTTTATCATACAACTGGAGAAGATAGCATGTGCATGCTATTCTCATTCTTCTCTGGGCACAGAAGAATCAGTCACTTAGTCATTAAATATTTATTAAGCACCTACTATGTTCCAGGCACTATGCTAAGTTCTGGGATACAAATGTGAAAAATATAGGCTCTGCCCTTACAATCTGGTGAAAAAGATGACACACAAAAGAAAACCAAAAAAGGAGATAGAAGGGTCGGGACTTGGCATGGAGGTGACAATATTTGAACCCCCAATAAGAACCAAAGCCTAAATTAATCAATCATACTGCTTTGCTTTGCTCTAAAAATGTCCTTTCCTGTGTCAGCAACTTCAAAGACCAGATAAGGCTGAATAGTGGAACTTCTCTTATCTTTCCTAGGGACATATGCTATAAGCAGATAGTCAGGTATCAGCACCATATTTTCCAAATGACACTATTTTGTCAATTGTCTTATGAATTTGTATTCACAACTTATTCAACTAAGAAACTTCTTTTCTAAACATATATGGAAAACATAAATCTGAGGGACACAGACATCCTGGGATTGTCCTAAAACGAGTAAAAACTTTGTCATTATTGTATCAGACAGTTAGAAATTATGTTTTGGCTCTGTGCAGCATGTATCTGCTAGCTTTAAGGGAATAAACAATATGACTTTACATATCACCTAGCCTGTTTGCCTCCTTTAACCAAACTTTCAGGTCAACAGGGGTATGGTGGAGAAATAAAAGAAATCTAAAATGAGTGCAGCTGGGTGGGAAATGAGATGTCTGAAGAAAGAAGAATGCAGATGTAGCCTGGCATAAGGATAGAATGCTAGACCCGGATTAAATGGGCATATAATTATGTCAGTGTGATCAGTGCTTTGCTTTAGATGCTAGAATTTGGAGGGTGCTCACAGCACTTACATACCTTCAGCAAAGCAGGAAAAACTGAGCTTAGAACCTGGTTAACAAAACAATTAGGAAAAATAGAAAGCTATGAGATATAATGTGTTTCTCCCGCCCTGGCTACTACAGCCCAGGTGAGCTTCACTTTAAACTCCACATAGGATAGAGTGGCCATCACCTGGTCCTGCATTTTTTAAAACTTTCCCTGAAGGCAAAATGCTAGTTAGAGCTCTTGAATAGATCCCAGTTCTCTTTTCTCCTCTGATACTTAAATCTTTGTGATCAGGGATGAGTAATTTAGCCTCTTTAAAATCGTAAATTCTTCATCTGTAAAGTGAGAATAAACAACATATATAATAACTTTCTCATAGTGGTATTTTGAGTCCTAAATCAAATAAGGTAAATAAATAACCTTGTAAATCTTAACATGCTAAACAAAATTTAGCTATTCCTATTGGAAAGGTTTTGCAGAAGCCCCAGAGATAGATTATAGGAATGTATGCTAGGGGATGTACAACTTCGTTGTGTACCTTTTAGAGTGATATGTAAAATGACTATAATCGATCATCACATCTATACAGCCAGGTGTGATTCCATGATTGGTAACTATGTTTAAGCTTAGACCGAGGGTTTTTCCTCCTCTTTGGTTAGTGTATGTCATTTTTGTTGTTGTTCAGTCATGTCCAACTCTTCATGACCCCATGGATCATACTGTCCATGGGGTTTTCTTAGCAAAGATACTAGAGTGGTTTGCTATTTCCTTTTCCAGTGGATTAAGGCAAACAGATTAAGTGACTTGCCTGGGGTCACACAGCTAATAGGTATCTGAGGCCATATTTGAACTCAGGTCTTCTTGATACTAGGTACAGAGCTCTATCCATTGAGCTGTCTACCTGCCCTGTGTACATGATAGAATTGGCTAAGATGCTTCTTGTTTTATAGATATGTAGCTTACCATCTGGCATATCTACCAGTTCAACTCACTCTGACAGGCTGGGTTCTCTAAGGAACAACTACCCCAGTTTCAAGGTACTCTCTGTTTCCGCACTCTTAGAGCTGTAACTCATGCACCCTCATTAATGAGTTTGCTTCCAATAGTGCCAGAGGATATAATTGGCTAAAACCAAGAGCATTTCCTTGAGCAACATAGTAATAAAGCACCTTCTCCATAACTTGGCTTACACTATACCAGAGATATACAAAGTAATTGGAAGAGTAGAATTTATATAGAAGTCAAAAGTAGAGAGGCACACATATAAGAAACATGGAGCTAGGAGGGTGACTCATGCCTTTGGTGCTAGATTCAACTGGTTTTTGTTGACCTTGGTTTCATAGTTGTCACAAAATGTTGCTTAATTGTGTTTTCAGATGCTATCAGACTATTGTTTGTCTTTCACTCGAGGACCAATGACATCAGAAAGGTGATGTTGTGACTTACAAGTGAATTTGATTTAAGCGAGGCAGGGCTGCTCAAGGTCATCAGCCTCACTCTCTCCTCCAGAGCCATCTGGGTCCAGTGGAAGATATAGATCAGGGTGATAGCCTGGATGCAGTGGAAGACCTTGACTTTTTTAAGCTAAGGTCTTTTCCAGGTCTCAGTATGTCTGAAGCAATGCCCATTCAGTGATTAAGGCTAGGTAAGAAATGAGGTAAAAATAAAATGGCCTCTTTTACCTAGTAAAAGAAAAAAAATCAATGTGAGAGGGGAAGACCCTCAGGGTTTCTGGCCAAAACAGAAACAATTGCTATTTACACTCACTCTAAGCCATCAAACCCCAGTGACCAAGTGAGGCTTGGGGTGGGACTATTGTTGGCCAATCATTGAGAGCCAGAGTGGTTTGGGTTTAAGGCTTGATGAAGAAGCTCCATTTGAATCCCAGTGGATTTTTTCAAAGTCCAGACCTCTAATGCTGTATTTCAGGAAATCATGAATGAAACTACATGTGGCAAAAGAGTAAATTGTCCCAGTTTTTTCTTTCATCAAAAATGATGTAATAAATAAGTAGGGAATAGAGAAAAAAAAGAAATCCAGTCTGTAAACCTCAAGATAACCAATGAGGTTTCAGCAATTAAAATCTATATTCATAGAGCAGAGTACCCACAGGTAAGGGTATGATTTCTCTATGTGGACAGAGGAAGAGGAGGAAGAAGAAAGGGAGAAGAGAGAAGAAGAGGAGGAAGATAGGAAGATAGGAAGGAAAGAAGGAAGGAAGGAAGAAAGAAAGGAAGGAAGGAAGGGAGGGAGGGAGGGAGCTGCATTGTCCAACTGGACCTGATCAGTTGGGTCCCCAGTAGAACAGCCATTACTACTCACAGATTGCTGTTTGTCATTTGTTCTCAAAGAGGACCAATGACATCAGGAAGGTCATGTCTTGGCTTCAAGTGAATTGGATTTAAGTGAATTGCACAGGACTGTGGAAGTTACCAGCCTCACTCTCCCCTTGGGAGTCATTTGGGTCCAGTGGCAAAATATATATCAAGACAACTGGAGATGGCCCTGCTATTGTCAGACACTTCTGTACTGGATACATCCAATTGCTGATCTGATACAGGCCCCTTTACTGATTACTTATATTTGTAAATTCCTCTAGCTTTGGTTCTACGGTACTACTATGGACTTTTAGGAAAAACTGGATCTCATATCTTGGCTCCAGCGTCTACTGTCTTCTGAGCATTTGCTCAAGCAACTCCCAACTCCAGGCAACAGACTCTATTTCAACCTAGAGAAAATTAGAAAGCAAAAGAGAAGGAAAAAGGAAAAATAACCTTGCCTTCACAGGGGTAACATCTGGTCCCAGATGAGCTCCCAGAACACTCAGGTCTCTTCCAACAGGAACTGGGGACCAAGAAGTAATTGAAGTTTGCCCTTCATCCTTAAATGAGAATCAAACTATCCTGTATGAAAATTCTCCTAATGGGCCTTTCTATCTAATAAGCAGTCCATAATTTTCTCCTGTGGATCTTTGCAAGAAATTGACATCTGTGCAAAAATTTCTCCAATGAGTCCCTGAAACAAATAGAGGGCACCTGAAATTTTTCCAATGGATCCTGGCGATTCATAGAATAGTCCATTATTTTTTATTCTTCCTTGTTTAGTCTGTTCCATTAATTCACTTTTTAATCAAAATAAAATTATTTCTATGACTGCTACTTTATGATATAGTTTGAGGTTTGAAATTATTTTCCCTTCATCTCTATATATTTTTCATCATTTCCCTTCATATTCTAGATCTTTTGTTTCTTCAAATGAATTTTGTTATTAATTATCAAGTTCTACAAAATATCCCTCAAACTGCTTGATTGGCATAACATTAAAACTGTAAATCAACTTTTAATCTTAATCATTTTATAATATTGGCATGGTCTAGCCATGAGCACTGAATATTCCTTGGCTTATTTAAGGTGTTCTTTATTTCTTTAAGAAATTCTTGATAATTGAATCTATGCAAGTATTTTGTATGCTTTGGTAGACTGACTCTCAAATATTTTATGCATTTTCTAGTTATTTTCAATGAATTTTCCCTTTGTAGTATTGCCTCTTGGATTTTGTTAAATGCTGTTTATTTTTATAGGCTTATTTTGTAGCCTACAGCTTTTTTTTTGAAGCTATTAATTGCCTTTGTTAGTATTTTTGCTGGTTCTCTAGGATTTTCCAAATAAATCATCATGTCACCAGCACAAAGGGATAGTTTTATCTCCATTTTACCTATCTTTATGATTTTAATTTCTTTCTCTTGTCTTATTGCTATTACTAGCATTTCTAGAACCATGTCAAATAATGTTAGAGAGACAGGACATCATTACTCCTGTATTATTAGGAAAGTTAATGCATCCTTGTTACATATGATACTTGATTTTGGTTCTATATGATGCTTTTTATAATATTAAAAAGATCTCTCTATGCCTTTACTTTTTAGGGTTTTAGCATATATATGTTTTCAAAGTTTTTTGTGCATCTATTGAGATAATAATGTTTTTGTTTCTAGCATGATTAATTATGTTTTTTCCTAATGTTGAAACACCCTTGCCTACTTGGTCATAATGAATAATTTTATGGATGAATTATTGTAATCTGACAAGAATTCATTAAAATTTTTTGAATCAATATTCACTAATAGTATCAATCTCTAGTTTTCCTTCTGTGCTTTATGCTTCCCTAGTTTAGGTATCAGGACTATTTTTGCATCACAAAAGGAGTCTGTTAGAATCCTTTCCCCACCTCTATTTTTGAGAATAATTTTGATAGTAATCATTCTAATTTTTCTTTAAAATTTTGATAGAATTCTTGTGAATCCATCAGGACCAGTAAGGTTCTCTCCTGAACCCTTCCCTCTTTGGTAGTTCCTTTACAGATAGTTATATTTCCTTTTCTGAAATTGAAATATTAAGATTTCTATCTGGTTTTCAGTTAGTTTGGATATTTCATATTTTTGAAAATATTCTTATATTTCTTTTGTATTCTCAGTTTTTTTAAAAGCACAACTGAATAGTAGATTCTCACACTTCTGGCTTTGTTGTGTTTTCAAATGGTCCTTTGCTATTTTGTTGATTTGATTTTCTGCCTTCTTTTTAATGAGGCTGACCAAAGATTTATCAATTTTGTTAGTCTTTTCAAAGATCCATTTTTCGGTTTTGTTTGTCATTTCTATAGTATTTTTAGTTTCCAGTTTTTAAATTTTTTCCCCTCTAATTTTGAATATTTCCTTTGCTTATTTTGTGTTTGCTGGCTTTCTAAATTTAAAAAATATATAGTTCAGTTAATCAATCTCTTTCCATTTTGCTATTGTATGTTTTGGTGATATACTTTTTCCTTCAAGGATTGCTTTAGCTGCATCCCAGACATTTTGGCATGTTGCTTCATCATTATAATTTTCTTCCAGAAAATTACAAATTCTTTCAGTGATTAGTTCTTTGGCAACTCCTTATTTAGAATTTTGCTCTTAAGTCTCCATTTGGGTCTATGTCTTCTGTTTGTACTCTAAACTGATTACTTTTATTTTTTTTTATTGTGTTAGGGTCTTTAAATGATAAACACATCATCAGTTTTTGTAAAAGTTATACCTGGTCCTCAGAAATATGTATATTCTTTATCAGCTTAATTTAGAAGATGCCATAAGACTTTTAACTTTTGTTTCTCTAGCAACTTATTCATTTCTATGATTTCCCTTTTATCTATGGCTCTGTTAGATTTGTCCAAAACTGAGAGGGAAATAAAAGTTACCTAATATTGAAGTTTTAGTATTTATATCTTCTTGTAGTTCAGTTCAATTTTCCTTTATGAATTTAGATCCTAAAGCATTTGGAGCATATGAGTTTATTATTAATATTGGTTTGGTTTATAGTTCCTTTCAGCAAAATGTGGTTTCCTTATTTATGCTTTTTTATGTTGTAAAGTTTTGTTTCTTCTTTTATTTGATGTATGTCTTCACTTTTCAGGTGTACCCTTTGTGCTACTCCTAATTCTAGATCTATTATTAAATTCTGTTATTTATCTGGGAAAATGTGCAACATTCTACTCTCCTGTGGCTCTCTATTCATTAGTCCTGTACTTTCCAAAACCAAAATATGTCTTCCAGGATACCACTTTCTTTTATGTATTGTCTCCTCTTGTTAGGATGTAAGTTCTTTGAGGTCAGGCACTGAATTTTGCTTTTGCAATGCCTTTTCATTCATTCATTTTGATCTTGGGGAAGGAGTGAGGAGAGAGAAGCCTTACCCTCTAGTTGTAACTCTCTGAGATGCACAAGTGAAAGGGGAGAGGGTAAAGAATGATTTCTTTTGTTTTTTGCTTTTTTTTTGGAGGGCAGGGCAGTTGGGGTTAAGTGACTTGCCTAAGGTTACATGGCTAGTAAGTGTTAAGTGTCCGAGATCAAATTTGAACTCAGGTCCTGCTGACTCCAGGGCTGGTTGCTCTATTCACTGTACCACCTAACCACCCCCAAGAATGATTTCTTAAACATGCTCAAGAATTGGTTTAGTCTGTATAGATGGCTCTCTTTACTGACTTTGCAGTTAATTTGTTAGCAGGATCAGGTCCTCTACTTTTAAATCTCACAACCTTCCCATGCACCCAAATCAATGTAGACAGAGAAAAGGTCCTGGGGTGGGCACCATCTCTTTGTTAGTCTTTAGGCTCATTTTTTTTTTTTTGGTAGAGTTACCTATTGATTGGGCATGTGCTCTTATTCCTCAAGAAACAGTGTTGTGGAAATTGCTTCCATAAGAGTATACCTCTTTCAGACCTCAGATAAAGTCCATAAGGGACAAGGACAGAAACAATGAGATGTAAGGGTGTGAGTCTACATCTTTTAATGAATTTGAGATTTTCAGTAACCCACTAGTATAAGAAAAGGCCAGCAGAGATAATGAGATTTCATAGATTAGCTCACCATCTTTTCATAAGTCACCTATTTACATAGCCTAGCTAGAGAAAGCCTAGAGCCATTTGGTAAAATTGGGTAAATGACTACTGATTTCTTGGTTATAGCTGAAGATGTATGAAATTGTGGTCATAAGTTAGGATGACATCTTTCATTAAGGGGACCCAGCCTGAAGCACAGAGTTGTTAAAAGGAAAGATTGAACCTCTGTTTTCTCAAGTTCTTCCTGGGAGATGGCAAGCATCAGAGGGAGTCAAGGCCCTGAGGGTTGCTGCTGATCCTGAAACTGGAGGTATTGAAAGCTACAGCTATCCATGAGGAGCAAGCCCAGCGGACAGACCTATCCAGCACAGATACTATGCCCTGTGAACAACATCTACCTGGCGGGAACACTACACTGAAATGTAGCTGCATGAAGATTCTAGAAACCAAGGATTTCAAGGTCATCAAATAACCGGAGCTAAAATTACTTTTTGCCATACGGGAATCTTATGTGTGTTCCTGCCTACCATTTTACACTAAGTCTGAACTCACTCTTCCGAGGATGCTGTGTACATTTGTGGGAAAGTATACTCCAGACTTATGGGGGAATGTTTTTATTTTTAATCAAATTTTCTTAATATACCATCTTAGTAAATCCCCTTGGTAAAAGTTATCAGAGGAGCAGCTAGGTGGCACAGTGAATAGAGCACCAGCCCTGGAGTCAGGAGGACCTGAGTTCAAATCTGGCCTCAGACACTCAACACAAAACTAGCCATGTGACCTTGGGCAAGGTACCTAACCCCAATTGCCCTGCCTTCCTTTCCAAAAAGCAAAAAAAAAAGTTATCAGAAGCTATCATACTTGGAGTAGCTAACCACAAGTTTAGTCTTGGAACCCAAAGTAGTAGCCATCTCTCTCTGGACCCACAAAACCAAGTTGAGGGCATGATAGAAGGGTAGTTTTACTGTGTGGGTTTTATCTGAAATATATTTAGATATCCTTCACAGTTGAAGACTCCCTGGAGAGATTTTCTATCTGTAGCTCTCCTACTTGAATACTATACTTTTGTAAGGATGCATTATAGAAAACTTATAATTTTTTCTCTTTTGTTTAGACTGGTATTGAACAGTGTATTTTCTGGTGTGCTTCCTTTTTGTGTCTGAATAGTTCTGTTGAGATTTTGTTTGCCAGTACTGCTATCAAAATAAATGAAGCATTTATTAAACACTTATGCAAAGCACTGTGCTAGGTCCTGAGGATACAGATAGTCTCTTATCTGAAGGAACTGACATTTTAATGGGAGAGACAACACATGGAAGGTTTCAACTGGGAGTTGTATTCTTGCATCCATTACAAGCATGGTGACTGGTATTTACAAAACACATGTTGTATACTTAAAGTGTTAATGCCTATCAAAGCCCCTAGAGTCACACAGAAGACTCCTACTGGAAGCAGTACCACAGAGATGAGGATATTGAGAGCATCTGGCAATATGCTATCAATACTTTAAGAGAGATATGAAGTACTAAAGAATCTGTAATTCACCAGAAAATGGAGAGTGTCTCAAATACTTGGTAAATCTCTAACAGGGTCATGGGGGCCTTGGGGAATAGATAATATGTGGACACATGGAATTTTAGAAGTATACAGTAGGGAAAGATCCAGATAAATTTAATTTTGGTGGTTCTCTTGCATGGAAAATGTAAGACCAGTTGAGTGATCATCTTAGTAGAAAGGTGTTTTTGCTGCAAAAGTGGAATGTGGGATGTATCCAATGAACAATGCACAGAATACACATTATGGACTCCAGGCCTTTTCAAGATGAGTCATAGAAGATTCCTCTTTTTGAGATGGATTGTTTAGCTGGCCATGCTTCTTACAGGACACAGATGGGCTAAAGTGTCCATCACCTACAACTTCAAACTAGCTGTAACGCTATTGTAATAGTAATGGAAATTAAAGATCCCCCTGTATTGGCTTGGTTTTTGGTTTGATTGTGTTAAAACCCAGAGCTTGTGAATCCCACTTATGGGATGGACTTGTTGACATGAAAATAGAGGGCTGAACTGGAAGGAGCTGGTGACGTAAATTTAGAGAGACACAAGAAAAGAGAGAGGCAGAAGAACTTTTTGGAAGCAGCATCTTGGAGGCAGAGAGAGACAGAGAGGATTGCTGAGGGCCAGTTTGAATTAGGGGCTAGGACTTTTGAGAGCTGCCACCCAGAGCTGCCAAGGACTGAGGAGATATGGCTGTTATGCTGGTACTTTGTCTGTCTGTTTTGATGTTGTTTTGCCAGATTTGTCCACTGGTGAAGGACAGTCCTGTTGTTGCAGAGGTCTTGGAACCTTGCTGTTGGTTCAGAGCTCCTGAGACTGTTCTGCAGACAGAGAGTGAATTCTGTCCACTGGTGAAGGACAGTGCTGTTGTTGCAGAGGTTCTGGAACTTTGCTGTTGGTTCAGAAGCCCTGAAGGATTTTCTTGTTGTATGTTTACAGAAATCCTGGAAGGGGGTTTTGCTAATGTTTTGAGGGTCCTAGGACTGTTCTGCAGACAGAGAATGAATTAATGAAGACACTGGCAATGTATCTTGTGGCCTTGCTAAGTTTTGTCTCCCCAGAAACAAAGATTGCTGAGACCTTGCCTTGGGTCAAGATGAAGAAAAGACCTCTCTTTGGGTATTAAATGCTGTGCTTAAGCTTGTTGTAACTCTGGGGTAGATTCAATTGTAATCCAAGGGTGGGGAAATTTTGACTTTTTTGTGCTCTGTGATTAAACAAATGAATGTACTTTACTTATGATTGGAAACTAATCTCCATTTGAGAAGAGGGACTTTGGGATTGATTAAATGAATGTCCAGGGGTGGGGTAGTACTTGGAGATTATTGAATTACACTTGGTAAATGCTGTATTTTGAATTATGCTGTATCTTGATTCTGTCTGTTCTTAATTTGTCACTGAACAAAATGGAGAGCACCTATGCTGGCATTTTGAACCTTGGGAAGTTGCCTTTGCTTGGCATTACAGCTATGTATTTTCAGAAACTACAAAGAATAACTTTCAAGTAGAGTGATTGAGAGGAGAATAGCAGCAAGGGTGAAAAAAGAACACCAGACTGAGTAAAGTCAACAGAGAGGAACTGCATAAGGAGAAAGAGAGAAACTGCAAGAGAGAGAGAGAGAGAGAGAGAGAGAGAGAGAGAGAGAGAGAGAGAGAGAGAGAGAGAGAGAGAGAGAGAGAGAGAGAGAGAACTAGAAATTTTAAAAACAGTAGGGTAAGGCTTCAGTCAGAAAATCCCAGCCTAGGAACAATGGACACAGAAGCCTTCCAGCATGTAAAGCATGGATCTTAAAAATTCTGTGCTTACTTGTGTTGTGATTATAATTTAGATTAGGGATACATGGAGCCTTCATCTGTCTTACTCTGACCATTGACTGGCACAGCTCATACCAGGAGGGCAGCAATCAAACCATGCCCTAGATAAGACCACTTAAAGAACTGAATGTCTTCATTTTGCTGGCTTGCACTAACTGAGGTCCCTGAAGAACACTCCATTCCAAACCCAGATAACATAGATTGGGACCAAGTGGAATTCATAGTCATCCTGACACAAAGCGCTCATTAAGGAAATAAGGTTAGAACAATTAGTAAACAGAAGGCACTGACCATAAGGAGGTCATCCAGGGATATTTGAGATGAAAATTCAGTAAAAAAAATTCACAGCATCTATAAGCAATGTCTCAAGCAAAAAAAAAATTGCTCTGCCACAAGTTTTAGTGAAATCCCTGGAAGAAATGATGCAAGAGTTTAAAAATAATATAACAAATTAAATGAAAGCTCCAGGGAAAAGAATTTAAAATGAAATGAAAGCTTTAGAGGAAAGAATAGGAAGGATAATAAATAGCTTAATACAGGAGATACAAAACCTTGCCAAAGTCACAGCTTCCTTAAAAATTAGAATGGGCCAAACATAAATCAGTGACTACTTGAACAAGATATACCAAAACAAAACCAAAAAGAGCAGAGATACTTACTTAGGATTGGCAGGAGTCTTTTCCCTTCTACTCTTTCTGGAACCCCCCCCCCCCCAATTGTAATCTAGATCAGCAGATCTGGAATTTTTATAGATATGTTATAGATTATCTGTATTAGAGCAAAAATATTTGATAAAGCCTCTTGCATTGTTCTTGTGGATTTAGGCTAGAAATTAATTTATTTTCTGTATTTAGAACTATTTGAATAATTAATTGTTACAAGTTAATGTCAAGTTGGGGGTAGAGTTAAGATAGTAGAGTGAAGGGTCACAACTGCCACATTGCCTCAAGAAACTTTTCTATGAGATGAGCAAAGAAAACATCAAATCAAATACTGAGCAGAAAAAACAACAAAAAGTTAGAACAATTCACTGTTCTTTTCCAGGTCAGCTTAGATAGACAGAGAGGTCTGCAGACATTGGGATAGGCATAGACGTGGCACTAACCGGGGGCTTTGAAGATGGAAGGTGTAGCATCAGCAGCAGGAATACTAGGCATGCCCAATGCACAGGGATGGCAAAGTGACTGAATAGCTGGTCAGGAAGAGATTCCAGGAGACTCCTGTGCTAGTCCTGGGCACAGGACCTGGCATCATTTGGCAGCTATGTAGCCTATTACCCAGTTATGGGTAGTAGTTTTGGGGCAAAGAGGAATGGTCACACTCACAAGGGAGTAGGATTCCTACCTGGGTAAGGACCAAAGTGCAGAGAAGGAGAGCAGTGACCAGATCTTTCCATAGATCACAACACCTTGGAGTCACTGAAAACCTATAGGCTCCCCCATAGAAACTCAGACCATTTATACATCTCACAGGTGACCAGAGCCCAACTCTAACATAAAGTCAAGAAATAGGCTGAACAAATGAGCAAACAACAAAAAAAGAACCTGACCATAAAAATCTTCTATAGTGACAGGGAAGCTCAAGACGCAAACTCAGAAGACAATGACTTGAAAACTTCTACAAGCAAAGCCTCAAAGAAAAATGCAGATTGAACACAAGTCCAACAAAAATCCCTAGAAAAGTTATAGGAAGAGGTTTTTAAAAATAGCAAAATATGATTTTAAAGATCAAATCAGAATTATGGAGGGGAAATTGGAAAAAGAAATGAGAGCAATAATGACAATTATGAAAAAAGAATTAACAGCTTGGTAAAAGAGATACAAAACCTCACTGAAGAAAATAACTCCTTAAAAATTGGAATCGGTCAAAGTGGAAGCTTGGTCGAGTGGAAACTCCATGAAACTTCAAGAAACAATAAAACAAAAGTTAATGTCAAGTGGGATGAATGTCTCTATTACAATACTCTAGGGATATGTTCTTGTCCTTGTTATTTATTAAGCACCTACTTTGTACCAGGAACTGTGTTAAAGTCCTAGGAATATGAAAAAATGCAAAACACTGTCTCTCCTCTGAAGGCATTCACAGCCTAATGAGGGAGACAGCATGCAAACAACTATGTCCAAAGAAGATAATGCAGAATAAATTGGAGATAATCAATTAAGGAATAGTGCTAAAATTAAGTGGGATCAGGAAAGGCTTCCTGTAGAAGATGAAATTTTAGTTGGTATTTGTAGGAAGTTAGGGGGCAGAATTTAACACTTTTATCAATGACTTTAATAGAGGAATAAATATCATCATTGTTAAATTTTCAAGTACCATAAAGCTAGGAGGAAAAGTTAACCAATTAATGCACAAAAATCTAAGATAAACTTGGAAGGCTAGAATATTGGACCCAGTTCGATATAATGAAATCTATGTCAAAGACCTATAATTTCTATACTGAGACTACAACCTACCTATAACTGATCATTTTTTAAAATTTTCTGAGGCTAAGAGGTTAAGACTCTTTTCCATTTACATCCAGCTAGTAAATATGACAGAATTTGAACCCATATCTTCCAGACACGATGATATTTCTCATAAGATGAAATTTTAAAATAGAGTTGAATATAATATCTTATACTTTGTTTCAAAAAACCAACTCACAAGTACAACATGAGGGAAACATGACTAGATAAATAATTCATCTGAAAAAACATCTGACAGTTTTAGTGAACTACAAACTCAGTAAGCGTTTTACTAAGTTTATAAGTACCCATCAAAGGGGAAGGCCATCAGGCAATTTATAGTTTTACTTGGATTTAAATCTAGAATAGACATTAGATAGTATTGAGTGTAACAAACAAGCTAACCCAGTATGAGGCTATTTTAAGAGAGGCATAGTATCTAGCTAATACTAGGGAAGTGAGAGTCTTGTGTTCTTCCTTGGTCAGACCACATTTGGATTAATTCTGGATGAATTAATAAGCATTAATTCTGGGTTCCCAGATTTCAGGAAGGACGTCAATAAGCTGGGGAGATGACCCAGTGTGGCTGAAGTGCCTTGAGATCATGAGGGATATTTATCCTGCACAGCATAGGACTCTGAACTGATAGTAATTGTCTTCAAGTATTTTTAAAGTATTTGTGAGAGTGATTAGGCTTGTCCTCTTGGTCCTAGAAGGCACAACTCTGAATAGTAAGTTGATATTTCAAAGGCAGATCCAAATCTTGATACTAGGAAAGGCTTCCTCATAATTAGAGTTGTCTAAAGGGAACCAGGCCACTCTGGGGGTGTACTGGATTTTTGTAGAAGATTCTTTTGACCAGCTCTTGGTTTAGATGGTATCTTAGAGTCCTTTCCAACTCTGAGATTTAAGGACAACAAAAGACTGTTTTTATTTAGAATTAGAAGAGACTTCAGACATTATCCAGTTCAGTGGTATAACACTCAAATGTTAAGTGGATTCCTACAGGTCCCATACTGACCTTGAAACCATCCAAATAACATTATCTATGTTGAGTTATATTTTTACTTATTTTTTGTGAAACATTTCCCAATTACATTTAAATCTGATTCCTCCCCCACATTGGAGTTCTTCTGGGCATATGTGGCCAGAGTTTCACATCCTTGATCCAGTCCAACTCACTTACTGTGTCGATTAGGAAACTGAGGCCCACAGCCTACTGCTCTTACATACCAGATATGCAAAATGAAGAGGTTGGACCAGGTGATCAACAAGGTCCCTTGGAGCTTTAAATCTACAGTGACTTGCTGTATCAGCAATGCCATATTCACAGTGCCTATAGAGATTACAAATATGCTGATATAATTATCCATCACAAAATATGTCAGGTTTGCCATTTGGGGAAATAAACTAGAAAATTTATTAAGATA
>NW_027187374.1:5916011-5918804 GCF_028583685.1 Petaurus breviceps papuanus | reverse complement strand
GCACGTCCATGGGGCATGGGAGATCTTTAAATCCCATAACCCTTACACTTGCCCAAGGACACACAAATAAATAGTAGGGCCAGAAAATTACCCCCAAATGATTTGACTCCTAATCCCTTGCTCTTTTCCTCTACACCTTGGAACTTGACTTCATCTTGGCCCTTTTTAAAAAATCTGTAAAACCTTATTTCCCAATTAGTTTTAGAAATTTAAAAAATTTTAACCTATACAAAATTAAAACCTTTTCAATCTTAAACAGGCAGGGGCAAGGTACATATCTCTATGCTGAGACTGGCTCTCAGTATGTTGGTACTTGGATAAATGGACAACAGGAGGGATCAGGAGAATTCATTCACCTCAACCACAGATACCAGGGCAAGTTTGTAAATAAAAATGTAAGTAATTTTAAAAGCACATTAAAATACTCTCATTAAGTATCCTTCAATGTGTAAAAATTACAAAATAAAATACTAAAAACTGAAGATTTTTTAAAAAATGTGGAGGCACCCTATGAAATGACAGTTTGGTATGAGATAGGAGAACATTAAGACTTTCTGCCTCACTTTGAAAATCATTATCTTTACATTTCTACCTTTAGTGTCAACAGAGGAGCAAGATATGGCTGGTGTGAGACTTTTTCTATGAGTATCTCAATAACATTTTTTCTCATGTCCCTTTTCTTGTTATTTCAATGCACCTCTCCAAAAATATTAATGAAGCTTTTTTAATCTTTTTATAAATGTTTATTTCTCAAAAATTGGGAAGTCAAATGTTTATTCTTCATAAAAGACTCTTTCACATATATCATATAATTATGAGTAAACTTTTTGACTTCACATTCTTTGAAAGTCAGCATCTCTCAGGGATATTCCCAGATGTGCCACAGACTGAGTGACTACATCAAAATAAAACCTCCCACCACTTCCACCTCAGAACAATAAGAAATTCATCAAATAAAATAATCGCTCAAATGAAACACCTCCATAAAAAGCCTTCTGAAATAGCAGCAGAGTACTTGATGGTGATCTCACTCCTTTTCTTGCACCCAGTGCATCTGACTCTTCCTTTTAGTTTTTTGGCTGAGGGTGTCTTCAGTCTCATTCCCTCTTGACAGTGACCCAGGCTGATCCTTTCATGCCCACTCCTTAATGGAGGAAGTACAATGAACTTGGCCAGCTTTGAGATGGAGAAAGAAGCCAACTAGGGTTGGAGAAAAGACTGAACAGTAGAAGAACATCCCATAGAGATGTGATCACCTCTCCCCATTTGAAATTCCCTGTAGCATAGATCCAGTTAGAACCTGTACCTACTTTATAATGAGGTCACTGAAGATGTCTACCCTCAAATAGTATGGACAGGAGAAAATGAATGGTACTGGATCTGGAAGACACCGAAGAACAAAGGGGCAAGAATCACTGGTGCACGAAATGGAAAAGGCACAAATTAAGCAGAGGAAGGGTAGATAATAAATCCAGCTGCATTCAGCTAAACCACTAATGAAATTCACAAAGAGGGAAAAATAAGTAAGCAATCTGGAAGATCTCATGATAAAATCAATGTGCAATGAAAGATGAAAACCTTCAATGGGAAAAAAAGGTAAGAACATAATACTTTCTGTAATTCCCTGAAATAATGGAAACCCTATATTGGTTCAGGATAGGAAAAAAAAAGATTTCAAAGAAGAAATAAGGATGAAATTAATGCAGAAAACAAAGCTGTCAAAAAAAAAATCAGTAAGTAAACTTGAAAGTAGAAAATTTGGAACATACCGAGAAGAATTTTTTCAAAAGAGAATGGCAGATTTGAAATTCAAAAATTCAGGAATGGAAGAAAATTTGAGTAGCATCAAAAAATATTAGGGAAAAAATGTTATGGCTTTAAACTAGCCAGAAAAACTGAATCTGAAGGTAGAATGTACAGAGGTAACTTAAGGATCCTAGGTCCCCTGGAAAAATACAGTGAATGTCCTGAATATCACACTGTAGGAAATAATGCAAGAAAATTACTCAAAAATATGAGAAACAGGGAAGAAGTAGAGATCAATAGAATCTATTGCTCACCAAAATAGGAAAACTCAAATTTGCATCTATAAGGATTGTATTAGTAACTGTTAGAATTTCAATGTCATTCAATAAAGATTTCGGGAAGCCAAGAGACAGGCCTTTAGCTGTCAAGGAAATCAATTGGAAGACTCCAGGATTTCTCTTTGTTTATGAAATTAAAGAAAACATTATGATATGCTATTCCAAAATATGAAGGGAAAACAGGCACACCAATTTTGGTAGGATAATTTTTATTATATTGGCCCAGTTCAACCATGAGCAATTAAAACATCTTTCCATTGTAATTTGGGCATTGTAATTTTGATTAGTCAGAGATTGTATTATTTCATGAAATGGCATCTCAAATATTGGTGTAAAAAATATTGGAATTTTGTTTATAGAGAGGTTTGGAGTCATTGAAATTGGCACTGCTCTTTTCCTTCTATTAAATTTTGGTCCTACCTACCTTCTGCTAAGATATACGTAATGTACAAATAGATCAACTTAATGGATAGTTCCATCCACCTGTGTAGCATAGTCTGGACATTTTGCATCCAGTACACTTCTTCTGTGTAGGTTGTGTAGTTGTGAATTTCCAGTTAGGAAGCTTCATAATTTTCTGGGTCTCAATTTAATCAAGTCAAAGTTATCCATAAACATATTATCTACAGTGCCTCATTGTTTATCCCTCTTTCATTTGGATCTCCTCCCTCCCTTCCTTCCTTCCTTCCCTCCTTCCCTCCTTCCCTCC
>NW_027187374.1:5883624-5915911 GCF_028583685.1 Petaurus breviceps papuanus | reverse complement strand
CTTTCTTTCTTTCTTTCTTCCTTCCTTTCTTTCTTTCTTTCTTTCTTTCTTTCTTTCTTTCTTTCTTTCTTTCTTTCTTTCTTTCTTTCTTTCTTTCTTTCTTTCTTTCTTTCTTTCTTTCTTTCTTTCTTTCTTTCTTCCTTCCTTTCTTTCTTTCTTTCTTTCTTTCTTTCTTTCTTTCTTTCTTTCTTTCTTTCTTTCTTTCTTTCTTTCTTTCTTTCTTTCTTTCTTTCTTTCTTTCTTTCTTTCTTTCTTTCTTCCTCCCTTCCTCCCTCTTTTCCTTTCTTCCTCCCTTCCTCTCTTCCTTCTTTCCTCTCTTTCTTCCTTCCCATCTTTTTCTTTTTTCTTTCTTTCATCTTAAACATTAAACCCAGTTCACTCTGAATCTCAGAGATTGGACCACACTAGGTCCCTGCCCAAGCTCCACTTCTTAACTGTATTTTAGGTCCTCCAGACTTAAAAGTGAATATCAATGGTAACTATTTCTCTTTGGAACAGCAACCCTGAGGGTCTACGCCTCACAGCTTGATTTTTTTTTCACCATTTTTTTTCTTTTTCTAATTAAAGGCGCCATTCCTTGACTCATTTCTTAAAGAGGTCTATTCATTGAATGGGCATTATCTCACTCGAAGTGAGAAGTTGAAAAGACCTTAGCCTAAAAGGGCCAGTCTCCCATTGCAACCTGGGCCATCTCCAGTCATCATGATGAATATCTGGTCACTGGATCCTGATGGCTCTGGAGGGGAAAGTGAAGCTGGTGACCTTGCACAGCCCTCCCTCACTCACATCAAAGTCAATTGCAAGTCAATGTCATCATTTCCCTGATGCCATGGTCCTTTTTGAAAATGAAGGACAAATGCAACAATGTAAGCTATCCTCCATCACAAGGATCTTCTTCCTGTTTTGTGCCCCACTTACTAATCAGAATGTCATTAAACAAAGTTACTTTTGTCATTGAATTGATGATCCCAAAATTTACTTGGGAAGCATCCTGTTGGAGAGTCTTTAAGTGAGCATTTTGTTCCAATCAAACACTTTTTAATAGTCAACAGGTAATGAAGGCAACTTGATCTTGTGTTCTATGTACCTTCCAGTGATTTGTACGACTCTAAAAATATACAATAGAATTTCATTGTGAAAACCTGTTTTTTTCTTATAATATTATCTATCATGATATATATGTATGTCTGTGTCTCTGCATATATAACATAAACATATATATACATACACACCTATATGAGTAGATCATTCTCATCAATATTTTTTAGTGGTGAGAAAGCGGGTATAAATCAATAATTGATTTCTTTTTGGTGACCTTTTTATAAATTTCAAAATCATTTGTGATCCCCTTTACTCCCATTTGCTATTTTCTTCTCTTTTCCTCCTCAACTTCCTTAGCATTTAGTCACCTCAAGCACAGACTCCCCCCTCCCCCCCATCTCCCCTGTACTGGTCTGGTCTAGCTTCTAGTTTTATTTTTGTTTTCTTTAGTGCCATTGATACTATTTCATATAATATTAATAGTAAAAATATTTATGTGGTGCTTTAAGCTGTTCAAAGTGCTTTTTACATATTATCTCACTTGATTATATCGAGCTGTGATGTTAAAGTTTAAAAGTTATATATGTCTCCATTGTTATTGATAAAGAAAATGTTGATGGACATATTGACAAATCTTTTACACAATTTTGTCTATTTTTCTCCATCTAGTTTCATGTTTAGAAGTTCTTGGGTTGATCTATCCTATTTGGATCTCATGAAAATTCAGATAAAATTTGTTATAGATAATTTATGTCAAATTCCCTTCCTGACTTACAAAATAAGTATAGAAAGACTAAGTCCATCGAGCAGTTATAACATAATAAAAATGATGAAAGCTAGCATTTATCTAACACTTCAAGGTTTGCAAAAGCACTTAATAAATTTTCATTACATTCTCACAAATACCTTGGGAGACAGCTGCTATTATTATCTGCATAATGTTTAATAATAGATACTTATATTGTATCATTTATTTTAGTATTATTCTTTAAGTGTCTTAAAATATACTTGGCATATGGCATTTTGTACAATTTTTTTCCTTTTTCTTTAGATTTTGAACTTTAATATAAAATGCAGAAAACCTTACTAATTCTGAACCTCTTAGTCTGGAACTCATGGTCATTTGATCAGGGGATAAAACTCAATTTTACAATCAGTTAGTTACAGAAAGAATTTGCTTAGAAAGTAAGTGGTGTCAAGATTGCTTAAGAGAAGTCTAACTTACTCAATAAAGCTGTGTGTTGAAATCCTCTTAAAATGAATGTAAATCAGTCTTATCTATTCACTTAATAAGGAGCTCTGCTTTGCAACAATTGTTAATTCATAAAAGTAACCAATAATTAAGATTGTCCCTCCCCTAATTGTCCCAGATTGTTAAAGTTGTGCTATGGTGTGCTCTAGGAGAGGCAGTGTGATGTAGGGGTTAGAAAGGGTCCTTGTAATTAGAATGTCCAGGACTCAAGGTCTGCTTTTTACACAACCTGACTGCATGAACATGGCTAAGTCACTTAATCTGTTACTACCTTGACAACTCTCTGAGATTATAAATTATAGACAAAATATTGCTCTACGTTGGCAGGGGGAATTTCTACACTGAAGAAATCACAGGTCTGGGCGAAAAAAAAAAACGTTGTAAAGCATACTCTACTTGTTCTGTAAATTGAACCGTCATAATTGGAGGAAACATTTTGTTTCTTTTTTTGCATAGCCGATGGGCCCTGGAAGGTATATTTTTGATATCGGATGTGAACAGCATGGTGAATATAAACTTGCAGATATGGTAAGTTGTATAGTAGTATAGTAGGATATAATTAAAAACTTAAGACAGTTTTGGGAAATAGTCTACTTTTTAGTTTTATTTGTGTTCAGAAATAGAAAATTAAAATATTGACGATGTTAGCAAAATAAACTGTGTCATGCCTATTATTGTTAAAGTCTAATCTGTTTTTCATGTCAAAATTAAACAGTATTTATCAGGAAAAGTTTCGGTGTTAAGTCTAGATTCAAATGAATTTTGCAGCATTATTACAACATTATTGCTCTGTAAATTGCTATTTATCATTTCAAGAGTTTGAATATAATACATCAAAACATTCTTGTTTTTCATACTAGTAAGCATTAACCAGACTGACCCTAAACCTAATCCTAAGCCTAACTCTAACCCTAACCCTATGATGCAGCCAATAATTAAAATTAGCCAGCTAATATTATGTTTTTTCAGAATTAAATTTGCCTGGCATATGTGTTATATGCATACTATATTTAATATAGTTCATATCGATGTAATTCATATCTACCATATTAATAATTTCTTTCAGCCTTTTAAATTTTTTCACCTCACTAATGCCACTAAATTGTTTATTCAATCAACAACTCCTCGTACAATACAACAAGGGGAAGTGGCATTTCAGTGGAGATAAACTGTACATTTCAGTAAGATGAGGGGTAAGCAAAGATATCCATTATTGACATTTTTAGAGGCAGATCTAATGCCAGTAATTTCTCATAGTTCTGGTTAGATTTTTTTTTTTTTTTACAAAGTGAGCCACTTAAAGGTCATTGAACAATAATTGAAATGGAAATTTACTTTGTCATAACACAATAAGGATATAAAACAAAAATACAGGAGCAAGTTGGTACACTTGGTCTCTCTTACCTCCTTATGGAAATGTGTCTGGGAGAGTAAGGCATACAGACTTCCATGATCTTGGGCACTCACCAAGTCTAAGAGGGCTAAAATCTGATTTGTCTTTTTATGCTCTTAGGTAACTAGGAAACTTTATCAGGGAAGCCTGGTCAATCAGGTCCCTGCAGCAACTTTGTCATCTTTTAGGGAAAGTGAATATCTGTGAACACAGCAAAGGAGGAAGAGTTTGAACTTACCTCATATTGTGGGGAAATGTTGGTAGCTACTAGTTCTGTCACACCACTAGTGTTGATATATGTAACTAGAAATGCTGGATATAGCAATAAGATATAAGAGAAATTGAAGGAATAAATATAGGCAAAGAGAAAAAAGGCAGCGAGATGGCTCAGTAGAGTGCCAGCCCTGGAGTCAGGAGAACCTGGGCTCAAATCTGGTCTCAGACACTTAATAGCTGTGTTACCGTGGGTAGGTCACTTAAGCCTGTTTACCTCAGTTTTCTCATCTGTAAAATGAGCTGGAGAAGGAAATGGCAAACCACTCCAGTACCTTTGCCAAGAAAACTCCAAATGGGGGCATGACTAATTGATTAAACAACATAAGAGAAAACAATTATTGCTTTTTTCGGATGATAGTTTACTTAGAGAACCCTAGATAGTCAACTAAAATTGATTGAAACAATTTCAGCATATAAAACAAATCCTCCAAATCATTAGCTTTTCTGTATATTGTCCACAAAACCCTGCAAGAAGAAATACAAAGAGCAATTCCGTTTAAAATAATTACAGAATGTATAAAATACTTACCAGCTAACACAATAGGAACTATGTTAATACAACTACAGTATACTCTTTACACAAATAAACACAGACCTGAATAATTGAGGAATTACTAATTGGTCATGGGTAGACAAAGTGAGTATAATAATCATGACAATATTACCTAAATTAATATGCTTATCCAATGCTGTATCAATCAAACTACCAAAGGTTTACTTTGAAATTATGAAAAATAATAACAAAAGTCATTTGCAGAAACAAAAGATAAGTTATCTGAAGGAAAATAATGAAAAAAATTATAGGAAGGGAACTTAGCAGTACTAGGTCTCAAACAATACTACAAAATGTTAATCATCAAAATGTTATCCCTGTTTAAAAAATAGTGAGGTTAATATGTGCAACAGATAAGGCATAAAACTTATGGCAGTAAATTAACATAGTATATTAGTGTTTCATAATCCCAAATACCTCAGCTACTGCAGTAGGTGTTCATTTGACAAAACTACTGGGAAAACTGAAATAACGTCAGCTACGACATATAGCTACTTCAGTACTCCAAGTTAAACTATAAGTACATATGTAATCAAGACATAAAAAAAATTAGATGAACAAAAGAAAAAAATGACTTTTCCTCTCTATGACTTGAAGATTTCATGACAAAAAAAGGCATAGAGAAAATCACAGGACATAAAATGGACAACATTAATTGCACAAAATTAATGTTTCCCCCAAACAAAACCAATACAACTAAAATGATAAGGAAAACAGTTAACTGGGAAACAATCTTTGCAGCAAGTTTCTCTAATAAAGGTCTCATTTCCAAGAAACATAAAGAAAGGATTCATTTGAATTTAAAAAAGCTATTCTGGAGTCAAGAAAACCTAAGTTAAAATCCAGTCTCAGACACATATTAGCTTTGTGACCCTGGGCAAGTCATTTAACCTGTGTCTGCCACAGTTTCCTCATCTGTAAAGTGCAGATAATAATAACACCTACCTCCTATGATTATTGTAAGGATAAAAGTAATATTTGTAAAGTGCTTTGGAAAATTTAAAGTACTATATTAATGCTAAAGATTTATTGTTATTATTCTAGAATTGAAAAATGGTCAAAGGATATGAATAGGCAAGACCTTTTTCCAAAATTTTTTTCATTTTTCAAATGCTTTATTAACTTCTGATTTACATAATTAATTTCCACCAGATTTTAAGTTACAAATTTTCTCCCCATTTTTCTCCTACCCACCACCCCAAAATAGCATTCCCACAGAATATCCCTTCCTCCAGTCTGCTCTCTCCCATATCTTCTCCCATACCCCCTTCGACTCTTCCAGTAGGGCATGGTGGATCTCTATGCCCCAGTGCCTGTATATTTATTTCCCAATTACATGTAAAATAGAATTAATAATAATAATTATATATATATATATATATATATATATATATATATATATATAATTTTAAACATTTGATTTTAAAACTTTGAATTCCAGATTCATTCCCTTCCTCCCTTGTCACCCACCCTTACTGGGAAGATAAGCAGTTCAGTATAGATTGTATATGTGTAGCTAATGCAAAACATTACCATAGTAGATAAATTGTAAAAGACTGACTATATTTCCCTCCCTCCTATCCCACCACCCACTTGTTCAATTCTCTACTTTGATCCCGTCTCTTTTCAAAAGTGAGTGCTTCCAACTTCCCTCCCCCCCAGCATGCCCTCCCTTCCATCATTCCCCCTCTCATCCCATTCCCCCCTATTCTCCTGGAGGGTGAGATACCCTATTTAGTGTGTAAGTCATTCCCTCCCTGAGCCACATTCAATGAGAATAAGTTTGACCCATTCCCTTTTGCCTTCCTATTCTTCCCCTCCATTGTAACCATTTTCCCTTGCCTCTTCTATATGAGATAGTTTACCCCATTCTGTCTCTTCCCATTTCCTCTCATTATATTCCTCTTTCACCTCTTAATTTCACCTTTTAAGTATCATCCCTTCCTATTAACTTGGTCCTGTGCCCTCTATCTATGTATACCTGTAGACATATATAAACACATTCACATATATATTCATACGCCAGTATACCCTTCAATATAGACATATATATATATATATATATACATACATACACACACACACACACACACACACACACACACACACACACACACACATATATATATATATATATTTCTATTCCCTTCAACTAATTTTATACTGAAAAAAGTTTCATCAGTTACAATTATCATTTTTTCCATGTAGGAATGTTAATAGTTCAACTTTGATAAGTGGCTTATGGTTTCTTTTCCCTGTTTGCCTTCTCAAGTTTCTCTTGCTTCTTGTATTTGAATGTCAAATTTTCTATTCAACTCTGGTTTTTTCATTAGGAATGCTTGAAAGTCCACTATTTCACTGAATGACCATATTTTCCCCTGAAACATGATACTCAGTTTTGCTGGGTAGGTGATTCTTGGTTTTAATCTCAGTTCCTCTGCCCTCCAGAATATCATATTCCAGGCCCTTTGATCCCTCAGTATAGAAGCTGCCGGATCCTGTGTTATCCTGATTTTGTTTCTACAATATCCAAATTGCTTATTCCTGGCTGCTTGTAATATTCTCTCCTTGTTCTGGGAATTCCGGAACCTGGCTATAACGTTCCTAGGAGTTTTCTTTTTGGGACCTTTTTTAGGAGGTGATTGGTGGATTCTTTCAATGTCTATTTTGCCTTCTGGTTCTAAAACATCAGGGCAATTTTCCTTGAGAATTTCTTGGAGGATGATTTCTAGGTTTTTCTTTGATCATGGCTTTCAGGTAGTCCAATAATTTCTAAATTCTCTCTCCTGGATCTATTTTCCAGGTCAGTTTTTTTTTTCCCATGAGATATTTCACATTGCCTTCTATTCTTTCATTTGTTTGGATCTGTTTAACAGCATCTTGATTTCTCATAAAGTCACTAGCTTCCCTTTGCTCTATTCTAAATCTGAGGGAATGATTCTCCTCATTGAGCTTTTGAGATTCTTTTTCCATCTGGCAAATTTACCTTTTTAAGGTATTCCTCTTCTCATTGCCTTTTTGAGCCTCTTTTGCCAATTGAGTTAGTCTGTTTTATAAGGTGTGATTTTCCTCAGTCAGGCTGTTGACTCTCATTTTGTAATTTTCTTGCATTGTTCTCATTTCTCTTCCCAGTTTTTCCTCCACTTCTCTTATCTGCTTCTTAAGGTCCTCTATGGCCTATAACCGGCTCATATTTTCCTTTGAAGCTTTTGGTGCAGGAGTTCTGACTTCATTGTCTTCCTCCTGTTCCATGCTTTGCTCCTTTTTGTCCCCCAAATAGGAGTCTAGTGTTGGAATCTTCTGCCTGCTTTGTTTCCTTTGCCTGGTCATGTCTCCCTTCAGTCACTTGACCCCTGGCCTTTTTGCCACAGTAGAACTCTGCCACCAGACAGGGGAGCTTTTGTCCCAAATGCTGGGGTTTTCTCAGCTGCTGGAGGTATTAGTTGGGTGCCTTCTCTGAAGCCTCCACACACTCTGGCAAGCTGGTCACACACCCCAAGACCTCTACCCTAGACTGCAATCCAGATCCAAGAAGGTTAAAGCAAGAGTGAATACCCCTCAGACTGGTCACTTGGTCCCCCTACACTCTGCAGGCCAGGAGCTGAAGCTGCCACTTGCCACAGGCTGAGCCAAGGAGTCTCAGCGGCTTCTTGCCCTGGGGGCAAAAGCCGATGCTCTCCCAACTACTGGTCCCAAAGTCCATACTGCACTGACTTCTCACTTTGTCCTTCGCATCTATGTGTTGATAAATCTGGAACCGGTTACAGCTTTTGGTCATCTTAAGTCCCTCCAGCTGTGGCTGGTCAGGCCTGCCCTGGGGCTAAAACCTCAGTGTGGACCTGGGCTTGGCTCCCAGAACACTGCGCTTTCTGATTCCTGCCGGCCACTGGGCTGTCCTCAGTGGGAGGTTAGCTTTTCTGTGTCATTTTGTGGGTTCTGCAGCTCCAAAGTTTGTTCAGAGTCCTCTTTTTACATGGATTGGGGAAGGTGGAAGCTGGGGTGGCATGGAGGTCCTGCTTCTACCCCAAATTTTTAAAAGAGAAAAAAAACCCTCCCTTGTGTCAAATAAGCCCCACAAAGTAATACATTAACCATGTTCAAAAAAGTTACCTCTCATTTAACATATCATGTCCATTACCTTTTTTGTTAAAAGGTGGGTAACATGTTTTGTCTTCTGGAGTGGTAGTAAGTCATTGCATTTGTCTTGGTTCTTAAATCTTTTAAAGTTGTTTTCTTTATAATCTTGTAGTTATGTAGTACGTAGTTATGTTCTCCTATTTCTACTCATTTCACTCTGAATCAGTTCATGTTAGTCTTTGTTTCCCTGAATTCCAATCCTTTTGTAATTTCTTACTATGACATTCCTCTACATTTATCTGACACATTTTATTTAATAGTTCTCCAATTAACAGCTTTCTCCTTATTTTTCAGTTCCTTATTGTAAAAACAAAAAAAGTGGGGCTATGAATATTTTTGTGCATTTGGGTCTTTTTCCTCCATCTTTAATCTTTTGGGGGGGCATGAAGCTGTCAAAAATAGCTAAGTCAAAGGGGATGCACAATATATGATTTTTTGAGTTATCATTTCAAATTGCTTTCAGAATAAATGCACTATTTCATAGCTCTCCTAATTGTTTCCCCTTCCAACAATTTCTATTTTCCCTTTTTGTCTTTGCCAATCTGATGAGTGTGAGGTATAGCCTTAAAAAATTATGAAAGCAAAGAAATGAAATTTATTGAGCTTTTACTGCAGCATATACAACTTTACTTTCATATTTTTCTGCCATGGTTAAGTAGAATTTTCTAGAATTAAAAATATAAACATTTATAAAAAGTAATAATTTTAAAAGGTTTCCCTTATAATCTTCTTTCCTTTTCTTGACCCTTTTCCTTAGAATTATCTAAACTCTGTGGCTTCATACCTCAGTAATATCATACAGTCCTATGTGATAAACCACCTAAAAGTTAATCATTTTTTGTTTCCTTTCTGACAATATTTATTTTTATTTTACTTTCCTTTTTTTCAATAAGGACTTGTTGGCATTACTTTTGTGGGCCATGGGGAGGAGAGAGAACTATTATCTCTTTTCCAAACCTTCTACTTTTGTAGATAAAATAATACATATATTTCCATTTAAAATAGGAAAGAGTGGAAGAGGAAGAGGAAGAAGAAACTTCAACTGCTATTCCAAAGTGGAAAGCTAAAAAAATTACCCCATTAGAACTCTGGAAACCAATTCATGTTGAAGAACCACCCCAGCTTGATGTACAACCAGAGACAGAAGAAGCACAAGCTTCCTCTGAAAGTATGTAGTGTGTCCGGATTATTTAAGTTAGGGAAACAGTTTTCAAATGTCTCAGAAATCCATTAAAATTCCCTAGCCTGCTAAAAGAGCAGCATGATTGGGTTTTATATCTCTTATCATTTTCTGTTGTTATATTTCAGTGGGTGAAGTGACTGATGATATTCAGCCTCTTGAACACAATTATTCAGAAATAGAAGACTTTGAAGCACTAATGAAACAAGGAGAAGAAACTGAAGAAACAAGAGCTGAAAGCAGAGAGGAAGGTAGAGTTGAAATAAGAAAGTACAATTTGAATTGGGGGAGGAGATAATTCCTATAGACCAGGGATGGGGAAACTGTGGCTTTGAGGCCACACAAAGCCTTCTATATCCTTAAGTGCGGCCTTTTGAATGAATCCAAATTTTACAATTTGTTCCGTAGAATTTGGATTCATTCAAAAGACTGCACTTAAGGATCTAGAACAGAGATAGGGAACCAGCAGCCCACTAGGGTAAAATTCCTTTCACGACACAAATATGGTACTAATACCAAAATCAGAAAGAGCAAAGGCAGAGAAAGAAACTATAGACCAATTTCTCTAGTGGGTCCTTAAGTGTGGCTCTTTGACTGAATCCAAACTTCACAGACCAAATTCCCTTAATAAAAAAATTTGTTCTGTAGAACTTGGACTTAGTCAAAAGGCTATACCCAAGGACCTAGAATGCCACATGTGGCCACAAGGCTGTAGGTTATCCACCCCTGCTATAGACCCTAGAAAGAGTAAAATTAGTTATCACTAGTTATTAAACGCTAGTAATTATCACTACATGTACCTTACTATTACGAACTTAAAGTGAAAAGAAATTCTTTAAAGCAGAGTATCCTTGACAGATAGTATACTGCATTTATTTTTCAGATCATAATTGATTTATGAAAAGAAATTCAATTTTCTTTCAGCTGGACAAAGTTGGAGAAAAAAATCAGTGAGAATCTTAAATAAATGGCAATTTTTTTATCTAACCTTTTTTTTTTTTTGACTTTTTACAAACTTGGCTTTTATTAGTGGAAAAGGTAAATTGAAAGATATTTTGAATATACGTCATTCACAACCATACAGAATTTCTTTTTTATCAACATGATATAGAACAATTAACCTTTCCAAGAAAATGTGTACTTATCAATTGTAATTAACAGAATCCATTATTTTAGTTAACTAATTGATCTACAAATCTCAATTATCTACATTAATAACAGGGAGCAGTGGCATCAAACATTTCATTAATCTATTAATCAACAAGTACTAATTAAACCCTGCTATGTGCTAGGCACTCAACTATACCCTAGAAATAAAAAGAAAACATGAGAAATAGTCCTTGTGCTCAAGGACTCTACATTATACTGAGGGATACATATCTGACCACTAGCTGGAGCTTCTGAGTGGTAGTAAGCATTGACAGTATTGCTGGGCTTCTATCATGTCCTAGCAAAGCGAGTTGGTCATGTGCAACTCTAGCCTGCCAGCTTGGTGAGGGCTTGTAGCCCTCACTTTTCTTTCCTTCCCCTTCAGAGTTTAACTTTTGAGTAGATGTAGGGTAACCCTGAGTTGCTGTTACTGAAGTGGGTGGGAATTGTTTTGTGTTTGATGAGGTAATTGGGGTTAAGTAACTTGCCAAGGGGCACACAGTTAGTAAATGTCAAAATGTTTGAGGGCAGATTTGGACTCAGGCCTTCCTAACTCCTAGTTGGTGCTGTATCCAGTGGGCCACCCAGCTGCCCCATGGGTCGGGATTTTTATTTCCCACTAGGGCCTGCTTCTGGTGCCCTACCTTCTTTATTTGAACACCGGTCTCTCCACTTTGCTCAGGATACTGGCTCCAGATATCAGCTTCAGTTCACCACCACTTCCCCCAATCTACCCTCCCTTCTATCAGTACCTTTCCCCCACCCCTTTCTCTCATTCCATTTTACTTCCATATAGGGTAACATAGATTTCTATTTGAGTCAATACTGGTGAGAGTAAAGTTCAAGCATTGCCTGCCACCCTTGTATTTTCTCCTCCACTGTAATAGCTCTTTCATGACTCTTTTATTTGTAATATTTTACTCCATTCTATTTCCCCCTTCCTTCATCTTTTTCACCCCTTATTTTTTAATATCCCATCATATTTATTCACACACACACCCTCCCTCCATCTATGTATACTCCTTCTAATTGCCCTTATGTGTGATGAAGTTCTTAAGAGTTACAAATATCTTGCCATGTAGGAATGTAAACAGTTTAGCCTTACTGAATTGCTTATGTTTTCTTGTTTACTTTTTTATGTTTCTCTTGAATTTTGTATTTGAAGATCAATTTCTTTTCATTTGGCTCTCTGGCCTTTTAATTAGGAATACTTGAAAGTCCTCTATTTCATTAAATATCCTTTCCCCCCTGAAAGATTATACTCAGTTTTTCTGGATAGGTGATTCTTGATTGTAATCCTAACTCCTTTGCCTTCCAGAATGTCGTATTTCAAGCCTTCTGGTTCTTTAGAAGCTGCTAAATGCTGTGTAATCCTGACTCTGACTCCATGATGTTTGAATTGTTTCTTTCTAACTGTTTGCAGTATTTTCTCCTTGTCCTGAGAGCTCTGGAATTTGGCTAAGATTTATGGCAGGATTTGAACTAAAGTCTTCTTGACTCTGGGCCCAGCACTCTATCCATTATGCCATACTTCATATGTGCCTTACTAATTTTGTGTGACTAAGCGTCAATGACTTGTGTCCTAGTCCTGCCCCCTAGACCAATGAGGAATTCTCAGGGACAATTTCCCTGCCTCTTTGAGAAAAAAAAAGTCAGCCTACTCTACATGGTGGGTACCCTTGCAATTATTACTGTTACCATGGGAATGCATATTGTAGAAACATAGAAGATTTTTCTGTATTTATCTGCCTTGAACTTTTTCATTTGGTAAATTTGAGTTCCTTAATTTAATAGGTAGGAATTATTCATTTTTGTCTTTATGTCACCAGTACCTAGGTGTGCAATATTTCTTGAATTGAATTGAAATTCGAATTGTTCTTACTAGATATTGAGAACATAACTAATGTGCTTGCATGTATATATACACACATGCATATATGTATATGTATGTATGTATACATATTCTTTTTCTCTCTTTTAAAATAGTACATACTATTTCCTGCTTCTAATCATTAAAGTCTTGCTAAGTAATTTAAGAATTTGAAATTATTTAAAATTAAACTGTATCTCACTCAACTTTGTTTCCCAGCATTAAATGAGGAGGAGGAAGAGGAAGGAAAATGATCAGCATCACCAGATTAAAATGAATAGACCAACAGAAAAAGAGAGCACATGCTGGGCATATATATTATAGCAATCTCATTTTACCTAGTTTGTAAAATTGGTTTAAATATACTAATAAACAGTTTTGTGATCAATTGTTTATGAAATCCTTTCTGCCATTCTGTAGACTGAAAGGTCTGGATTGGTTTTTACCAGGCAGCCTGGTATGGTGGATTTAGAAGCAAATTTGGAATCAGAAGACATTATGTCAAATCCAGCACCTGCCTCCCATGATGCAATCTACTCTTGGGGGCTACTTGCCTGCCTCTCACCTGTATTCACAGGTCAGATCCTCAGGACATCTGAATTCTTCCACTTACTGACTCTTTCTACTTATAGGAGTAACCCTGAGATCCTAAGTTTTTCTAGTACTGGCATTACATGTTAATGAGTATGTAATGTAAATACATTAACTAGCATGACATATTAATAGTTCCCTCAAATACTCTAAATTCAAACTAAATTTGTAGTTAGTTGCTACAAACTGTATCTATAAATTAATACATTAAGGTAGGGGAAACTTAGCTGTACCTCCCTCCCCACCTCCTCACTCTCATTACCACTTTCCAGGTCATTGGTAACTTTGAAGAGAATAGTTTCAGATGAGTACCCATCAATTATAAAGAGTAGAAAGGTATTGTAACAATCTAATTAAGATGTGATGAGGCCCTGAACTAAGGTGATGCTGTGTGAATAGAGAGAAGGAATCAGAAGTAAAAGATACTATGAAGATAGATATGGTAAGATCTGACAACAATTAGAGAAGTGGAAAGAGAGAACATGGTTGTAGATCTGCATCAATGGAAAGATTTTCCATATTGGGAGTTGCCTACACCTATGTAGCCATAGATCTAATAACTCCCTCTTCCCACTTAAAAAAATCTTTAGAACTAGGAAACTTACTACCACAATCAAATGAATACATATTGAAATCAACTTTATATCCCATGTCTAAGCCATATAAAATATCAGAAAGTGCTTTGGGAAAAGCTCTCTGTATGAGGACAACCACTTCCCACCTAGAAGCAGACTCCATTTACTTCATATTCAGTCCTCTTACCCTCTCTGGTAGCAGTCTGACATTTCTGGGTGTGGCAGCAAGAATAATATTTGACAACAGACTTCTTTCAGGGCATCTAGGTGGTAGAGTGGATAGACTGCCAGGCTTGGAGTCAACAAGACTCATCTTCCTGAGTTCAAATCTGGTCTCAGACACACTAGCTGTGTGACCCTGGGCAAGTCACTTAACTTGGTTTGTTTCAGTTTCCTTGTCTGTAAAATGAACTGGAGAAAGAAGTGGCAAACTTTACCAAGAAAATCCCAAACAGGGTCACAAAGAGTCTAAAATGACTGAACAACAGCAGACTTATTTGGAGTCATTAGTGACAATCTGCAAAACCAACTTTGCCTTTGGATAAGCTCAAGCAACTTACTTTAGCTCTACTTCATTGATAAAAGCTGTCTTCTATACTCCATTCTTGGCCACATATCTGGTTTGTGACATGTTTGCATGAATTTTCATAGCGTATCCTTTCTAAAAGCACCCCAAGGCCCTATAGTACTCCACCTTGTGGCTAGTGTTTTCTGTCTGTTGTAAACAAAAGCACTGATGATGAATGATGGATGACTGAAGAGTTGGGTCAAGATCATGGAAGTAAAGAACAAAGAAAGAAGAAGGAAGAAGAAAAGGA
The DNA here is from genome assembly GCF_028583685.1 of Petaurus breviceps papuanus. Taxonomy (NCBI): domain Eukaryota; kingdom Metazoa; phylum Chordata; class Mammalia; order Diprotodontia; family Petauridae; genus Petaurus; species Petaurus breviceps. Next base: position 5,901,076 of record NW_027187374.1, on the reverse strand, counting down.
AAAAATAAATACTGCAATGTTTCTATTGTTTCTGTGCAGCCTTGTATCAGCAAGCACCCCAGTGTCCCCAGGGTGTCTGCCAACACAGGTTCTTAGATCTGCTTTGATAAAGGAAAGAGACTCAAAATGGGTTAACAAGCTTACTTTAATCAGTCAAATATGTATCATTTACCTAGTTCAGGGGAAAAAGGTCAGCACCCTGAACTTCAGAATATACAGACAGAATTATCAAGACAGAGAAACAGATCAAGTAGACAGTTTCCTAACTGTCCAACCATTACATCCATACCAAATCAACATCTGGGTTTCATCAACATCTGGGTTTTTCAAAGCTGGGGAACTCTCAACAATGGCTTCCCAGAGTCTCATCTGATCAAATCACAGAACACTTCTCAAAGTGAGCCCCAAAACAAAACTACACATCAGGGCTTATATAGCCTTCTCCTGGCTCAGAGAATGTAACAATCTTATTGACTCACTGCCCAATCAAAAAGTATCTACTGAAAAACAAACCTCCCACCCCAGGCTCCAGCTGTACTTTAGCCTAAGGGCAGGGAAGATCTTAAAAATTTACATTCCCATTACATTCAGCCCCAAGATCTTTCATGCCCATAGCATAGTCAATTTACTTTTGAATTAGCACTAAACATCTCTTAGGTGATATTTTCAAGATACAGAACTAAAGTTACCTAAGTGGCCACTGGGCCTTAAACAAACACAAGGTACATTGCATTATCACCTCAATTCTAAACAAGTATCCAAATAAAGTTCTCTTGGGCAGAGGGGGGTGTCCTTCCCCTCACACAGCTCCAGCCCCTGCTTCCAAATAGAGGCCTGACATTTTGTGATCCCATCCTCGTCGCCAATATATCAGCAATGCAATATTCACAATGCCTACGGCAATTACAAATATGCTGATGTGGTTATCAATCATAAAATATATCAGGCTTTCTATATGGGTGATAAAGGTGGAATATTTATTAAAATACCAAAAGACTGAGTCTCAAAACCAGAAAGTCAAAGCCATCAGAGTAGTTATGAAATTGGCACAGGTAGATAAAGTAGAAAGCACCCACATTATCAAGCCTTTAAAACAAAACAGGCTACCTCAGGCAAAGGTCTTCCTCTCCCCACTCACAGCAACTACTCAGAGTCCAGGAAGCGTGCTCCTAGCAGCTCCGGCACCTGGCAGTCCTCAGCAGGAGTCCTTAGCAGAAATTCTGGGTGGCTCAAAAAAGGGTTCGTGCCTCCACCTCCACCTCGGCTGCTACCACTGCCGCTGCTTCTGCTGCTGTTGCCACCGTCACCGCCACTGCTAGCCACTGCAGGAACTCTAGCTTGGCTTCTGCTTCCTCTTGTCCCACCCCTTCCTACTACATCAGCAAGTCCAATGGGGCATGGAAGATCTTTAATTCCCATAACCCTTACAAGCCTCTATAAGAGAAGGAAAGTCGCAGAAGGGGAAGATTGGCTGTACTCTGAAGAATAATGATAAAGACCCTTAATCTTCACTAAGTTGGAGGAGACCATGTGTTGTAGTGTATAGAGCACAGGGGTGTAGGGTGTGTTCAGCGAACCTCTAGTGTGAAGGCTGCTTTCCACCTTTGGTGTCCATCTGAATGACTCATCTCTCACCTGTGACTCTCAGCATGCACAACAGTCCCCTCCCAGCAGACTGTTTTCACTGACAGACTAAACTAGGGTGAGGGTAACTGAGGGATCTCAAACCCTTTGGTGAATTAGTGGGATGTCTACCCTCAGCATGTGAAGACTAATAGAATGGGCAGACGAGAAGAATGTGTTCTAATGGCCAACAGTTGACGCATGCTCTGCGGATCAAACATCAAGGACGCCAAGGTTCATCACCAGTCATCTCGACTTTTGTCTTGCCACTGGACTCTGGAAGAGAAAATGAGGCTGACAACTTTGAGTAACTCTGCCTTATGTCAATGCAATTTGTGAGCAAATCAAAAGACTTTGCCCACACCATCTTACCATTTTTACCTACCTCAGAGTCCTGTGGCAAGAGGCAAGTGACAAAGCAGCAGGTGTGTCTGCACTGGGAGCTGTAGTCACAGCCTTGCACACAGACAGCCCAGGTTTTTGGGTCATCTCCTCATTGGACTGAAGCAGCACTGGGATTTGGCAGCCCCCTCTGTGTATAAGCAGTCTTTTTTAAGGGCTGCAACGCTCACCTCCTGGCATGAGGAAGGGACTACAAAAGGTGCCCTAAAAATTGTCAGCTTCACCCAGCCCTGGCCTGCTTGCCATGGTAGTAGCTCAAGAGAAATGTGAGATGCACAAAGTTAGACATCTACACTCCAAATGTTCATATGGATTGTTTATGCCCAACCTGTGGTAGAGCCTTCCAAGTTTGTATTAGTCTAATCATCAACCGCCAGACACACTGTACCTTGAGTCCAACACAGTGATATTATTTTGGTCCTCTTTGAGAATGAAGGACAACAACCAATCAACCAATCATGTAAAGTACTGAACTTGAAGCCAAAACTCCTGGATTTTCATTGTAATTCTGCACTAAATAATTGTGTGACTATAAGCATAAAGCAAGAGGTTAAACACAATTATTTCTAATGTCCCTCCTTTCTCTAAAATGTGATGATCCTGTGCATGTGGGTGCAGGGAGGAAGGATTTGCATTCCTTTTTTGAGGTAGGGAAATTAGATGTACATGACATGCGATAAGAAGGTTTTCTAAGCTCAACTCCCATAGTCCCTTGTGTGGAGTGTTGTTCTCAAGAACAAGCCCCAAAATCTAAAAAAAGTTTTAGAAAGATATTTATTGGTTCATTTGGTAGAGGAGAGCAAGCTGTAAGGGAGGTATGGTTCCCTCTCATCCAGGCTATGGAAAGTCTACATATTATAGGATTTAGACAAGGGTGTTGTTCAATCACTTCAGGTGTGCCTGACTCTTTGTTACCCCATTTGGGGTTTTCTTAGTAAAGATAGTGGAGTAGTTTGCCATTTCTTTCTCCAGTTCATTTTACAGAAGAAGAAAATGAGTAAGGCAAGCAGCATTAAGAGACTTGCCAAGTGTCACACAGCTTGTAAGCATCTGAGACCAGATATGAATACAGGAAGATGACTTTTCCTGACTCTAGGCCTGGTACTCTAACCACCGAGCCCCCTAGCTGTCCTCAGATAAGGATACCTACACACAAATCACATGTATACAGTTAAGCAATTCTGATGAGAGAGCAACTTGACAGCATGAGAGATTGAGAAGGATATGAATAAATATAAACATTCAATAAAATGTGAGAAAAGCTGAAACACAAGGGGAACCCAAAACACAAGCTTGGGTGGACCCAAAACAAGAATGTTTTGAGTTGTTCAAGGACTTGTGGGAACCCCAAATTCCTTGTAGCTTTCTCTAGCACTCCTGGACACTTGCAGAGGTCAGGGTGACATTCTGGGTTCAAAGAATTGCCAGTTAGATTTAAACAGTATAATCAGTTTTCTAAAGAACATGATAAAGTATTTTCCAAAGGAGAGAAGCTAAAGGATTACTGATTGAAGTACCCCTTCTGGAGTCATTTGAAGGGGGTTCAGAGGTTTGAGAAAATCACATTATATGTTACCCGCCTTTAGTATTTTGAAACAAGTGAAATCAGAGCAAAGAAAACATTAAATATACGTCCTCAAATGGGAAAAGAAGTCACAAAAGGGTAGCATGAAACATGGAGTAGGGTAGATAACTCCACTCTTTGAAGTGATCAGCCTGAAGGGGAGGATTTCTTCTTACACGTAGTTACTGGATAACTCAAATCCAACTTCTTCTACCACTGGATGTTGGTTTTGTATTGGCATGGTAAAATGCTTCTTGAGTTTGCAAATGTCAGCTTAGAAATTAATGAATCAGTCCTTGAGAGTAATGCCTATGTAGGGAGAGAGACAGTTCCATGTGTAGATGGAGCCACTTATGGTGAGGGGCTATCTTCCTCCAAGGGAGGCAGAATAGACATCTCTAGCTGCCTTACCCTTCTACAGTTCTCCCAGCAGGGGAAACAGGAAGTTGGAAGTCAGAGGTCACTCTGCTCTTTTCAGAGAGAGGAGGTCCCAGGCTAGAATTATATCTCCTCCCTTAAATATTATTCATCTAAGGGTTGTGATACAGTTTGAGCTAACTTTTAATTGTTTTATCATTTGGAGGGTGGAGAAGGAACATACCAAGTTCTATATCCAAAGACTGACCCTTTTCCCACTTAATACCAACTCTACAATGAACATACCTAGAGAATAGCAAAGAAACTAATTTATCCAAATCATAGCAAACTAGAAATTAGAGAAGGTATACATAGGAAAACATAAACCATACAATACATAGTAAAGGAATTCTCCCACTGGGATCAAGAGAACTTGGCTCATTCAAGAGAGAGACTCCTAGATCTCACTTAAGAGGAAATTTCCCTGACTCTAGTTTATCAGGCTGGGGATAGGGACATGATGGAAACTGCCAGATCCTCTCATTCCTTCCCAGAGTCTTTTACTTTGTCAGCCTGGAGTTGTGTTGGCCTTTATCCTATTTTCTCCTGAAACTGGAAGCCAGGAGTGCCTGAAATGACTCGACATCACAAAGAAGACTCAAAGCTTGATAATTCCCGAAAGGGGATTAAAAAGGGACTGGCAGAATCTTGAATTCTCTCATATTTCACCAACTCCGATCCTCCTCTAGTCTATGTAGGTCAGGGCCTTCATCTCCACCAATCACTAGAGAGTCCCAGATCATTGGGCTCTGGGACATGAGTTATACCTATGAAGCTGAAACTTAGGGTCCAGTGATGAAAAATAGGATAGACATCATTCTATGGGGGAAATTAGTAATCATAGATCATTTAGTTCAATTTTCCTGATAAGTGTTCAACTGGTCTTTCTTTGAAGGCAACTAGAAGATCACATTGTTTATCAGATGTGTGGTGCAATGTGGAAAGAACAGTATTCTAGGAGAACACCCAGAATGTAATATAGTCTCTGCCGCTTAATGAAGTATATGATCATGGGTCAGCAGCCTTACTTCTTTGCACCTCAGTTTATTTACTATGTAAAGTGATGGGTTAGATAAGAGTTAACACAGAAAAAATTTTTTATAAAATGATAATATCTGGCATTTGCATAGCTCTTTAAGATTTGAAAAATACTTTACTGATATTATCTCATTGGATCATTACAATAACCCTGTGAGCTAGTTGATATTACTATTCCCATTTTACAGATGAGGAAACTGAGAACCAGGGAGATCGAGTGACCTGTCCAGGGTCACAAAGTGAGTGTCTCAGGCTGGCTTCTAACTCAACTGTTTCTGGCTCTGGGCACAGCACTATAGTATATCCTAGAAGCACCTAGCTATCTAGGTATTTTAGCACAATGTCTAAGGTACAATGATTACACTATGAAATGACAGGCAAAAGAACTTATGGGATGTTCCTCCCCCTAATGCCCCCCCACTCCCCTCCCCATTTTTGGTGTGGTCAGATGGGGAACAGGACTTTCAATTTAATTTAGTATAGGAAAATCAATCAATGTAGGCTGACCATCTGCTGCCCCTGGAGTCTTAGGGAGTTTCTTGGATTTGAGCCAGTAAAAAGCTGTTTGACCAGAATGGCTCACCCCCTTTGCTGACCTCTACATCCCAGCTTCCTCTTGCTGGAATGCTATCATAAGGGTTAAACCTCCTACTTTCCTGTTCCTCGTCCCCACTTCTCATCTTTACATTCCCTACTCATTAACAGGGAATTGAAAGCCTTTGGTAATTTGGTTAAAGGTAATTTAAAAAATATTATTTTACTGGAACTATAGATAACATGACAGTGTCCCATTGGTATCATACTGGCTCTTCCCCTCCAATGATATATGAATTTGAGCCTGGAGGGACTACAAGTCTTCAGTAGGGGTCATAAGCAGAAAACCTGCCTGACACATAGGTGGCCCTAAGGCCCAGGGGCAGCCCAGGCTCATACTGTGTTTCCCTGATAATAAGACCTATCCCGAAAATAAGCCCTCCCTTTACTGTGTAAGATTCCTCTAAAATAAGCCCTCCCCCGAAAATAAGCACTATTGAGATTGCTACTGTAGTGAAGGTGATCCCCTGCGCTACACGCTACATTACGGTACCCTCTGTATGCACTGTCCCCCTGCCCCGTGAAACGCACGCCGCGCTCTGAGCTGCATCCAATCAGAGCTGCAGCAGTGAGCGCATCATCCTGTTCTTCCCCAGTGATTTGCTTATTGAATAAAGGTACATTTTTTTGTTCACATTTACCTGTTTATTAAAATTGCTGTCAATGTTCATTAAAATAAGCCCTCCCCTGAAAATAAGCCCTCTGGTGTTTTTCTGTCCAAAAAAAAAAATAATAAGACAGTGTCTGAGGCCAGATTTGAACTCAGGTCCTCCTGACTTCAGGACTGGTGCTCTACTCACTGCACCACCTAGCCACCCCTGTGTCTTTTAATTTTAATTCCATTTAGTAAATGTACTCTAATCTACAATATGATTATTTAATTCTTTGTGGATCCCTAGAAGCTGGGAAAGACATCAGAGTTGTAATGGTATTGGGGGCAGGGAGTCCAAGTAAGCTATGATAATATTCATAATTTTTCTCCCTAAAGCAAATAAAACGAGATAGAAACGGAACTGATTTCTAAGGTGGGAAATGGGGACCCAGAAGGTCTGGTTCCAACTGTGCCTAGGGAAAGAGCCTGGAACAGCCTAAAATTTGAGCACCACCTGGTGGCAGACACAAACATTGCATCCTGAGTGGCTGGGAGGCATTTGACACAGCTTGCCCACCTACTTGCCATCTACTAGCTTTCTGCCTCTAGTGTCATTGTAAAGAAGTCACTCCTGTGGAGAGGGGAAAACCTATGATACACAACAAATTACAATAGGTTATGGTGCCATTTGGGGTGGCTAGTTTGTGCAGTGGACAGCATGCTAGACCTGAGTGAGGAAGACCTGAGTTCAAATTTGGTCTCACACACCTACTAGTTGTGTGAGCCTGGGCAAGTCACTTAACTATGTTTCCCTCAGTTTCTCCTCTGTAAAATGAACTGGAGAAGTGTAGCAGCAAAGCACCCCAGCGTCCCTAGGGTGGCTGCCAACACAGGTTCTTAGATCTGCTTTTATAAAGGAAAGCAACTTAAAATGGGTTAATAAGCTTACTTTAATCAAACATATATCATTTACCTAGTTCAGGGGAAAAAGATCAGCACCCCAAACTTCAGAGAAAACAGAGGTTACAAGCAGACAACAAATACAGAGATACAAATCAGCAGACAGGCCTCCAACTGTCTGACCATTACATCCACACCTAGTCAGTTACCAGAGAGGGAAGCAACAGCATCTGGGTTCTTCAAAGCCAGGGAGCTCAACAGCTGCCCAGAGCCTCGTCTGGTCAAATCACATAGCTCTTCTCAAAGTGAGCCCCAAAGCAAAACATCACATCAGGGTATATATAGCCTTCTCCTGGCTCAGAGAATGTCACAACCCTCTTGACCCACTGCCCAATCAAAAAGCATTCACGAAAAACCAAGCCTCAGGTGCACCTAAGCCTATCAAAGGGCCTAGGGGCAGGGAAGATCTTAAATTCCCATATCCATAACAAGAAGGAAGTGGCATACCACTCTAGTATCTTTACCAAGAAAACCCCAAAAAGAGGTCATAAAAGAGTTGGACATGACTGAAAGGACTAAACAACAAAATAGTGGCATACATCAATCACAATCTCAGGTTGTTTTACTTAACTATATTCAGGGAATATACTTTGTTTTTGGATGAAAGACTGGACTTGAAATTAGGATCAAAACTTTTTTTTTGGTCTTTTTTTGGAGGGGGGAAGGCAGGGCAATTGGGGTTAAGTGACTTGCCCAAGGTCACACAGCTAGTAAGTGTTAAGTGTCTGGGGCTGGATTTGAACTCAGGTCCTACTGACTCTAGGACTCTATTCACTGCACCACCTAGTTACCCCCCAGGGTCAAATCTTATCTCAGATACTTAGTAGCTGTGTAACCCTGGGCAAGTAATTAAACTTCTCTGAGCCTTAGTTATCTGTAAAAAAAGAATTGTGGCCTTGACCTCTAAAGGCCCTTCGAGTTCTAAATCTATGATCATGGATTCTTTCCTAGTTTGGATAACCTTCCATGTAGGTCTTTTTCAAGTCTGAATGCCAATGAGAGTCTGTTCAACATTGCTTCTCTTTCTAGGGCTTCGTTGGTCAAATGGAGATACCTCAGTTTTTGAGGGTGTTGGGGATGGAGCAATGCTCCTAGAAAATAGCACAAAAATCAATAACATGAATTTTTATATATTGAACCTTTGGGAAATACAGAATTAAGATCCCATGACCATCAAAAACTGAAAATTTTTGCTAGAGATTGTTGAAAATACCCTTTTCTTCATACAATTCTTTATAACCAAACATTAATTCTGATAATATGCACTATTTCTAACAGTAACCATGAAATAATCCATAAAATGCAGAGGAGAAGGGAGGCAACACAGGGCTGGATGGGGAGGGGAAGATGCTGTAATGGTAGAAGAACCAGAAGGTAGGAAAGGGAAAAGGGCAACCTGCCATCTCTAATATCTGTTTGGGTTCTGTGACTGAACTGGTCTCAGATGAAAACTACATGCCTTGGGGTGAGTCTCTGCCCCCATTCTAGCTTGGAACTTCAGGCCAGAGGAGGCCTGGTGGGCAGTGCTGTGACCCTGCAATGCTCTGAAACCCTGTGACTTTGGAGAGGCCTGGGGTGATCACCATCTCATTCACTCACAAACTTAGCCGTTTTCCCATTTTTTCAATTCTTTCATTGCACATTTGAGAGGTTACTTTAGCACTTTCTGGAGCAGATTCACAAACACTTTCACAAACACCTACCTTCTTTTTGCTGATATAATGAATTATTGATTTGTTAACACCAAAACAAAGGCTGACAGCGGCTGTAGACATTCTGGCATGAAGTTTATCTAACACCTTTATTTTTTCACTAAACTGAATCTTTGACTTTGCACACTTGCACTTGTAGCCAAAGGACTTGCAATAGGTTTTGAGGGCATAATTGCAACAGAAAATTTGAGTTTTAAAAGCAAACAATAAAAATATGCAACAAATGCATGGAGAGCTCTTTATACCAGTAGAGTGACCAAGACCAGTGAAATGCCCAGTGGGATACCAGCTGCTCCACAAACTTGATCACACCAGGCCTCTCATCTCTCTTGTGCATCCCCATGAATTGTGCCTGGTTGCCAACTCGAAAGCGAAAATGAAGTTACTAATAAAACCACACTAAGGACAGAAGTTGTGAAAGGTAAAGGTGGGAATGTTGAGGATTGACTTGTAACAGACACACTTTGGGATGAATTTTAATTTGGGATTATTTAATAGCCCTTTTTCTTTGCCCACCTGCTTTATCCACTTCCCTAAGGACAGGCTGTCAGGCAGTCTTAACTCTACTGTTCTATTTCCCCTTAGTTTCTTGCTGTTTCCAAAAGTGGCTTTATGGGCTACAAGTTTCAGAATTTAAAAATGAACAAATATTCCCCACCCCCAAGTCCCCACACAAAAACCTTAAGTACCATCTAATAAAATTCTAGACAAGCTTCAATCATAGTTAAAATATAATTATAAAGTCTTCCTGTCTCCCTCAATTCAGATGCCATTTTCTTTGGTGACCCCCTAGAACTTTGTACTCCTCTTATGGCACTTAGGAATATAAGTGATACTTCTGTTATGAAATTTAAGTTTCAATGAAATTTGTTGAAGGTGGTTTTTTTTTTTTGTTTGTTTTTTGCTTTTTGGAGGGGGAAGGAGGGCAGTTGGGATTAAGTGACTTGCCCAAGGTCACATGGCTAATATGTGTTAAGTGTCTGAGGTTGAATTTGAACTCAGGTCCTCCTGACTTCAGGGCCAGTGCTCTATTCACTGCACCACCTAGCTGCCCCAAAGATCTTTTACAAAATGTTTTTTTCCCCCTTTTCTGGAAGGGGGAAGGTAGGGCAATTGGGTTTAAGTGACTTGCCCAAGGTCACATGGCTAGTTTAAGCGTCTAAGACCAGATTTGAACTCAGGTCCTTCTGACTTCAGGGCCAGTGCTCTATTCACTGTGCCACCTAGTCACCCCTGCTGAGGGTGTTTTGGTAATCCAGGTGTAAGTAATGATACTCAGGACTGAAGTGAGTGGGAGTAACAGATTATATGTAGACACACTGAGGGAATTAAAAGTAAAGCATCTAGAATTTAGGTTTTTGTTTAGATGTTTCAGTCATGTCTGATTACTGACCTCATTTGGGGTTTTCTCAGCAAAAATACTGGAGTTGTTTTCCATTTCCTTCTTCGGTTCATTTTACAGATGAGAAAACTGAGGCAAACAAGGTTAAGTGACTTTCCCAGGGTCACACAGCTGGCAGGAGTTTGAGGCTGGATTTGAATTCAGGTCTTCCTTACTCCAGGTTCACTGGTCTATGCACTGAACCACTTTGCTGCCAGACTAACAACAGAGAAGGCCAATATTCCCTAACCTCTAATGAGGGCTTACTTGATACTCCCTCCTTTTGAGTATACACCATGTTCCCTGCAGTAAGACTGCACAAGCCCATCCAAAGGATTGCAACAGAACTCAGCTTTGCCCCCTGACCTCTGCCCTTACCTTCACCAGTGCTGAGGAAATTGAAACTCCAAGAGAGAAATTTTCTCCAGTTGTGATACCCATGTGGCAGCATTCTATGCAGATCACAGAGGATCAGAGGAAACAGGGAAGTACTTATGACTGGTCTTATAACTGAGTTCATTTCACATCCTACACCTCCCATCTCCTTCCAGTACCACAGAGATCCAATTTCCAAATGACAGAAATTTGCTCAGGCTGTGATAGCAGCATGGTAGCACTTTCTGACTGGGCCAGAAAGTGGGGGAACAGAAGGAAGGAAAATGGGGAGGGGGGAAGTACAGGACCTGGGTGGGTGGCTTATAAAACCCAGCATCTGGCTAGTTCTGCTACTCCTTCCAACCCCCCAAGTTGCTTGGGCAGAGATAGAGGCTGGTGAATGATGAATTTCTCAGTGTGTGGGAGGAGGTAGAAGTACTTTGACATCTAGCCCCCAGGGGAACCTTCATTAGAGGGGAGAGAATTAAAAAGTGAACAACAGGGTTAAAAAGATTGAAATTACCAGAGATACCAGGAGGAAGAAAACTCAAAAACCTTGAGCATAAGCCAATAAACCAACAGGAAAGATCTTAGTTGCAGAAGGAAATATGGCCTCCAAATCTAGTAAAAGAGTTCAGTCATCAATGAATAAATACTGCAGTATGAAGGAAAACTATTCAACACTTTATGGGGCAGCAGACCTTGTGAATTTTGAAGAGAGCATAGAACCACAGCACACTGTTCCTGAATGGTTTAAAAGAGAAATAAGAACTGTGAGAACATAATTCATGACCCGCAGAGCAAAAAAATAATTGGCAGAATAGAAGAATTTGAATCTACGGTGGCAAATCCCACCAACAAAATAAAAGAGAGGATAGCTGATTGAGAATGCAAATAACTGGAAATATATTACAATCTGTAATAAGAGAAGCAAAAAGCAGTAACATTAAAAGACAGCATGCTTTCCATACAAGCAAAACAGACATATCTCAAAGACAAGATGTATAGCAAGAGCGCAGTCAGCCTATGCAGGAGCCACAATGGAAAACAGTGTATTAACCTCTCAGGTAGCCCACATAGAAATCACAGCAAAACACAAGGCCAGTAAGGGCCCAGACATGGGTTGTTCAGGCAGTTTGCATAGTAGGAAAAAGGGACCATGGTAGAACACAAGGACAGTATAGTAACCAGGGATGCTCCGTTAGGGCCATAGCAGGAGAAAGGGCCAGCATAGCATCTGGGGTCGCTCAGGAGATTTGCTACCGGTAATGGACAACATCTAGCTAGGATCTGTCAGGGTCATAGCAAGGAATGGAACCAACTCCAAGTTGGGAACTGTACAGAAAGAGGTGAACAAGGGATCAAAGCTAAAACCTGTGTTTAGCCTCAGGAGATGGAGGCAGAGGTCAAGGATTTCTGTAGAGGGTGGATTCTGTGAGACCTAGACTCTCCATATAGAATGTCAGAGGCAATAACATCCAGATTATAGAAGGGATATGACTAAGCTGGACTTACTACTCAAGCTAAAACAGAGAGAATAAAGTCTGACCCAGGTGCAAAATCTGAATCTGGAAACTAAGACTGGAGATAGGAGTAAACAGAAAAAACAAAATAAAACATTAAACACAATTTTAAAAAATACTTGAATTGAAAAGAAGTCTAAGATATATACCCAGAAGAAAGAAGTAACTCCACACAAACTCAAGAAGATTCCAGAGACGAGTCACAAGGAATATAAGAGTATGTAGAAGAAAATTTTATAAATCATAGAAGAACTCTGTATTTAAAATTGGACAGCTAGGTGGAGCAGTGGATAGAGCACTGGGCTTGGAATCAGGAAGACTCATCAGAAAGACTCAACTTCAGGCACTGATTAGCTGTGTGACCCTGGGCAAGTCACTTAACCCTGTTTGCCTCACTTCCTCATCTGTAAAAATGAGCTGGAGAAGAAAATAGCAAACCACTTCTGTTTCTTTGTCAAGAAAATCCCAAATGGAATCATGAAGAGTCAGACACGACTGAAAAACAAGTAAACAAGAAAAAACATTTAAAAACTGAAAGAATAAGTAGCAAAGAAAAGAAAGGTAGAAAACCTTACAAAAGTAACAGCATAAAAAATAGATCAGAGCGATTAGAACTCAGTAACTCCATGAGTCAAGAAATAGAGTAAAATCAAAAGATTTCTTTGTGAGAATACAGTGAGAAAAACAGAGTTCAAGTACCAACAAATCACAGACAAAACTACATGAGTCTATGCTATAAAGAAAAAATGTTGGTTATGATATTTCAAAAGGCAGAAGACAAAAGCTTACCACCAAGAAAATAATACCCTTAAAAACTGAATATAATTCCATAGGGTAAAAAACAGATCTTTAACATAATAGAGAATTTTCAAATATTACTGATAGCAGGATAAGAACCGGTTAGAATCTCTGAAATAGAATCCTAGAAAGGTAAATATGTTTGAACAATGGGAAGGGGTGAAGTGATGATAAACTACTTGCTTTTTATTTTTATTTCTTTTTGGAGGGCAATTGGGATTAAGTGATTTGCCCAAGATTGTACAGCTAGTAAGTTGCTAAGTGTCTGAAGCCAGATTTGAACTCAGGTCCTTCTGACGTGAGGGCTGGTGCTCTATTCACTGTGCCATCTATCCACCCCCTTGCTTGCTTTCTAATAGAGGAATAAAAAGCAAGTATCTCTTCAGAATCCTGCTGGCTTCTAGGATCACAGAGGGAGTAAAAAAGGAAGATAGGCATGGGCCTGAGGGTGACTTGTTTCCATATTGTTGGTTGTAAGAGGGGAAAAAAGGAGGGAGAAAAATAGACACAACCAGAGATGAAATGAGCAACAAGCAGCAGGAACTTTTCTCATAATTGCATAAATTCTTCACAAGAAGAACATGCTGAGGAGTGGATGAGGAGAGGGGCCATCTTAAGGACCTTGCTTATCCACAATGGGAAAAGGAGGGTCAAAGATACACAAATGGTTTGTTTTACAAATGCACTAAATTCTTCAAGAAAACAAGCAGGGACAGGGAGAGTGGAGAGACAGGTTTAAGATGGAGGATGGAATTGGGGGAAAAAGTGGTTGTTGAGTCATCTCAGTTGTATCTGTGACCCCATTTGGGGTTTTCTTGGAAGAGATACTAGAGTGGTTTTGCCATTTCTTTCTCCATTTCATTTTACACATGAGAAAACTGAGGCTAACAGGGTTAAATGACTTGCCCAGGGTCACACAGCTAGTAAGTGTCTGAGGCCAGATTTGAATTCAGGTCTTCCTGACTTCAGGCCCAGTGCTCTATCTATTACACAACTTAGCTGCCCCAGGGAAAACAATAGTTACAAGCAAAACAAACTTTAATTTCAGAAAGTATATCATAAGTTTCAGTCATAAGGGGAATCAAAAAGAAAGGGAGGGGCAGCTAGGTGGTGTAGTGAATAGAGTACCAGCCCTTGAGTCAGGAGGACCTGAGTTCAAATCCGACCTCAGACACTTACTAGCCATGTGACATTGGGCAAGTCACTTAACCCCAATTGCCCTGCCCTCTCCCCTCCAAAAAAAAAAGGGAAAAAATGTAAGAACTAGTAATTAGGATAAAGACTATGTGAAGAGAGGAGGGTAGAGGAGTATGACAAATTAATTTCAATTACAGATGTAATGTATCAATCATACTCCTTTTACCACCTTCTTCATTTTTAAAGAGTCAGGGCAAAGGGGTGGGAGAGGATAAGAAGACATTACCAAAAGAAAAACACAAACATTGATATTAACAGGGATTGCGAATGGGAGGAACTCAACTACAATAGTTAACACAAAACAGAGAAGGGCAGCAGAATGGATTAGAAAGTTGAATTCAACAGCATGAAGAGTCAGAAACTCTATTGAAACATAAAAATTCATTCAGAGTTAAAATGAAGGGTTGGACGAGAGAACTTATTGTGCCTCAAGTGATATAAAAAAAAAAAGCAGGAGTGGTGCTCACAATATCAGAAAAGGCAACAGTAAAAAATCAGCATGGTTGAAAGAAACAAGCAAGGAAATTATATTACGCTCCAGATAATGAAATAATATTACTCAAAATATATGCACTAACTAGTATAGCTTCTAACCACTTAAAAGAAAAAACTAGTGAAATCACAAGGAGAAATAGATAACAAAGCTACATTAGTTTGGGATCTCAATGAGTCCCCTTCAGACTTAGAAAATTTTAACAAAAAGATAAGCAAAAATGAAATTAAGAGCCTAAAAAGAATTTGAGAAAAGTTAGACATGGTGGAACTCTGGTGATTATTGAGTGAGAACCAGAGTACACAATTCTCAGTTACATGGAGCCCCTTTACAAAAACTGACCATGTGTTAGGTCATAAAAACTTCATAAAATGGAGAAAAGCAGAAATATTTACATCTTTTGCTGTCCACAGCACAATAAAAATTACAAACAATAAAAAGCCTCTGGCAAAATAATTCAATCTTAAATGAAAAGTAAATTGGGGCAGCTAGGTAGCTCAGTGAATGAGCCCCAGCCCTGGACTCAGGAGAACCTGAGTTCAAATCAGGCCTCAGACACCTAAACACTCCTGCCTGACCTTGGGCAAATCACTTAACCCCAAATGCCCTGCCTTCCCCCCTCCAAAAAGCAAAAACAAAAACAAAACTAAATAATTTAATCTTAAAAACTGGTGGATCAAAGAACAAATCACAGAAACAATAGACAATTTCATTAAAAAATATGAGACAATAAATCTATACTTTTGGAATGCAACCAAAGCAGATATTAGGGAAATTTTAAAAATCTCTTTAAAAACTTTCATTAAGGGGCAGTTAGGTGGCGAAGTGAATAGAGCACAGGCCCTGGAGTCAGGAGGACCTGAGTTCAAGTAAAGGCCTCAGATACTTAACACTTACTAGTTGTGTGACCTTGGGCAAGTCACTTAACCCCAATTACCTCCCCCCCAAAAGGCAAAAAACCCCAACCAAACAAAAAACCCTTTTATTAATAAAAGATAGAAATGACAGATCAATAAATTGAGTATATAACAACAAAACCACCCTAGAAAACAACAAATAAGACTCTAAAGCATAAAAATGGAAATCTCAACATCAAAGGGAAAATAAAACTGATAATAAAACCATTAAATTGATTAAAATAAGTAGTTTTTCCATTAAAAAATAAAGCAACAATAAAACACAGAAATTATTAACTAATTTAACAAAGAAACAATGAAAAACCACATTGCTGAGCCAACAGGCATTCATTAACTACCTGTTATGTTCCGGGTGCCGTGCTAAAGGCTGAGGACACGATGAATCCAACAAATCCAAATGAAAACCCAGCAAAAAACCAATAACCAAATGTGTGGAAGTGATAATTATGGGATAAACTGGAGATGATCTTGGTGGGAAGGCATTGGCATTGTAGGGGTATTGGGAAAGATGTTGTTGCTGGGTTTTGGAGAATTTTGGATTTCAGCTGGGATCTGAAGAAAGCTAGGGAAGCTAAGGGTGGAGATGAAGAGGTTTAGTGGCTGTTTTCATAGCTTGGTCTCTGGAGGCTATCAGTTTCTGCCCAGGGTATGCTGCCACTTCTGAATGAAGACAATAGTTTGGGAGCCCCTATTTCCTGCTCTCTTGGCCTAGACTGGACAGAGAGGCAGGTATTTAATGGGAGTATTTTGTGAATATATGGAGACAGTTATGGTCTATTCTGTGGCTGACAGCATCTTTTATCAAAACTACCCCCTTTGTGATGACTTGAAACACTTGAAACCCCTTTATCGGGGCAGTGCTTCCCTATCCAAAATGACTTTTCCCTTTAGAACCTACATACTGAAATGGCTGGACACAAAGGACTGGAATTTGTGACTTGAGGGATGGGAACATTATTGCTGCATCCAGAAGCAGAATAAGGGGAATCCTGTTGCAGTAAAAAAAAAAAATAGTCATGTTGATCTAGGGAAAGCTGCCACCAGAGCCACTCCCAAGTCAGCACCCAGTGCCGAAGTAACCCTGCTGTGTGTTTCATTCTTTGTCCACTTCTTCACTGAGTAACACATGAAAGCTCACACCCAGGCTAATGAAGTTTGATTTTGTTAGTAATAGGTGACATTTACATAACACTTACGACGTGCCAAGCACTGTGCTAGGCACTTGAATTATCATCTCATTTGATTCTCACAACCACCCTGGGCAGCAGGGGCTGTTATTGTCCCCATTTTACCGATGAGGAAACTGAGGCAGAGGTTTTAGTGACTTGCCCAGGGTCACACAACTTAGTAAGTGTCTGAGACTGGATTTGAATTCAGGGTTTCCTGATTCCAGGATGCTCCATTCCTTGTGACATTTCTTAGGGAAGAGAGGATTCTGTGCAATGTCTTGTGTTTCCAAGGAACTTATTTTTTTTTTTAAAACAAAATATGAGCAATGAAAGAAACTTGGTGTGTAATCTTCAGACCTATGTGACCTTCATGAGGTAAACCAACCTCACCCTGTGACTTTAAATCGACTTTTTTCTTTGCTAGCCAGTTGACTGAATCCTTTCTTACCAGGAAAGGATGAGTTGCCAGGGGAAAGAAAAACATTTCTATTTTAAATATTTTTTTTTAACTGAGAAGTCATCTCTTTATACTTTCCCACCCCAATCCTCACACAGAGGAACAGGTGATGAAAAACCATTATTTTATTAAGAATGGATTAATTAGTAGAATCATTCCAGGAAGACTCTTTCATGCCTGTCTCACACTTTTTTTTCCTTCCTTCCTTCCTTCCTTCCTTCCTTCCTTCCTTCCTTCCTT
>NW_027187374.1:5861713-5883524 GCF_028583685.1 Petaurus breviceps papuanus | reverse complement strand
CTCTCTCTCTCTCTCTCTCTCTCTCTCTCTCTCTCTCTCTCTCTTTCACGTAAGATGCTGTTTCTGTGAAAGAAACATGGTACCTGAGACATCTGGGGCTTTTGTCTTCATTGTGTAAAAGTTTTCTTCCTTTGTATTGTGCCTGACCTTGTTCTAAGAATAAAATCTTTGTGGATTAAAAAAAAAGAGAGCGGATATCTTGATGCTCCTAAGTTCCTAAGAATTTTTACCAGCTGAAAACAATTGCATGCCCTGGAAATCTAGGACACATTGCCATCTTAATTGCTGGTATAACCGAGGACTCAGTTATGTTTGCTTGGAGAGCCATGGTACTGAGACTGGAAGCTCTGTCCCTCTCCTCCCTCAGAGAAAGTGGCTGGGCAGAAGATATCTCATGGGAAGGGACAGCATCAAAGAGAGAGCAAGAAAGGGGAGCATGCTGAAGAGGTGGTAAGGGGTGCCAGGAGCTTGTGAGCATAGCTGCATGGGAAGATCGCAGCTGCAACAGAGAACAGAGGCAAGAGAGGATGCTGCCAGGACCTCCTCCCTTACAACGCTTCCATTCCAATAGGTGAGACCAATAAGAGAAGAAACTGTAGATGAGATGCATAGAACCATTAGGCATCCATTTGGAGTGTTAAAAGAGTTAAGGTAGACACCATGCTTGTCTTGAAATCAGGATGAACTGAGTGCAGATCCTGCCCCAGATACTCACTAGCTATGTGGTGAGAAAGTTGATTCATTGAGGACCCCTACTCAAACTCAGTTCATTATGATTCTATAAAGGGTAATGATTATTAGTAATTATTTCAAAATATCCTTCTATTAATACATATTTAGTCAGTTATCTAGTAATATGTATAAGAATAAGCAGTGTATTAATCCATTTTTGTATAAGTCACATGAGAATACAGATTCTAAGAGGAAGGCCCTGGAGACAGGCCTCAGAATTAAATGTACATTTAATGTAATGTTCATTACTTATCAGCTATGGAGCTCCCTTGTGCAACCACAAGAATGCTGACAAAGATATCTCCTTCCTGTTTTGCTCAGATCCCATGACCAAACCAAGCATGGGTGTTGGTGTGGTACAGGAACTTTCTCCCCACCTCCTCCCCAGTACGTTCTTGGAGCATGTGCATAGCTTGTACCATCTCCCCCTGCCATCCATCTTGTGACCACCTAGTCAGTGGAGATATTCCTTGCTTCATCCAACTCATGATCCTTCTGACAGATCATTTTTTCTTATTTTAGCTTATGCATCATATGTCAACCAAAGAGATTCTATATTTTACCATGTCTCTTTTGCATATTTGGGCATCAAACTCTATAAATATAAGTGCCTGGAAAAGGGGACTTCTCAGATCATGAGGAAGATCAGAGGGCCACTTCATTAGAGGGGACCATGGACCCTTTAATAAAGGCTCAGAGCTCTGCCTCAGTCTCTTTTCCTGTAGGTTGGACAATTTTAATCCCCACAGTGTGTCTGGGGAAGTGACTGAACCTCTGTTTGCTTCAATTTACTCATCTGTAAAATAAAGATAATATTATCTCCCAGGGTTGTGGTGAAAGTAGTTGCATTGTTTTACCAAAAATTACCATGATGAAACTTCTACCTTCTGATCTCTTAACTTTCTCTGCCAATCCAGTATATCCATTCTGCATTTCTTTAAAAGTCTGTTCATTTAAAAAATTTTTATTGCCATATATTTTCAAAAGAAACTCTGTGTGTGTGTGTGTGTGTGTGTGTGCGCGCGTGTGTGAGTGTGCACACGCCTCCTTAGGACAAAAATAAAAGTAACTAAGCTGGAGCCCTTTGCTCATTATACAAAACCAGAGAGGAGGAAACTTTCTTACTAAATTGCTGGAGTACCAGCTGGGGACTTGAATGAACCACGGAGATTTTATTGTAAGCATATTATTAAAATCTCCCAAATTAGAGATCAAAATAGATTGTTCATGGATTTCCATAGGCACAGTTGAACTAAACAATAGCACAGGGCCTGGCACAAGCTAAGAACTTAACAAATGCTTGTTGACTGACATAGGGGAGAGAGGTTTGGTGAATGAGGACAAGGAGTTGCTTCCCAAAGAGGTGGCCCCTTGGATGTCTCAGACATTCTTGCCAAGTTTGAAGAAACCATTGTCCTGAGGGAGGAGGAGAGAGAAGATTAAGCCTGAAGGGAAGAGTAGGGAACAGAGTGGCTCTGCCCACATGGGGAGAACCCTCTAAAAGTGAGTAGATAGTTTTCTTGCTAAGCCAAGCAACTCCAACGCCCAACCATTGGCACTTCTGAAGTTTAATATTTACTTTAGTAGAAATGACTTCCCTTAATGTGCTTGATCAAATTCCAATTCTCTCAATTCCTCTGATTCTCTCAATGTCCTTAGCCATGTTTTTCTCTTTCCTTATGTTTTTTTTCTTTTAATTAATTAATTAATTAAATTTTAGTTTTCAACATTCACTTCTGCAAACTTTTGAATTTTAAATTTTCTCTGCTTCCCTCTCCTCTCCATTCCCCAAAATGGTGTGAAAAAAGGCTCTACATATACATTCTTATTAAATGTATTTTCACATTAGTCATATTTTCCTTATGTTTTTAGGGGAAAAAGTGACCCTCTTCATTCCCAAAACCAATACATCCACCTGAAACCTTGTTTCCATTCTCTTGTCTTCTCCATGATTTTGTAGCTTCAATCACTCCATCTCTTTTTCTCTCCTGCGTTTTTTCTCCCTTGCTATTAGTTTCATCTTCTCAGCCAACAAACATGCTCAGGCTTCACCTAACCTAAAAACAAAGAAACACAAAAATCCCTTCCCTTATCACCTTCCCTTTCAAATTATCATGCTATCTCTCTTTTTCTCTTTCACTGCTAAATATCTAGAAAGAATAATCTCTTTTCACCACTTTTACTTCTTTGATACCCTCTGACCCCTTTGTAAAAGTAGCTAAGCAAAAATCTATAATCTATTATACATATGTAGAGAGAAGAAAACTTTCTTGCTAAATTACTGGTGTACCAGTGTACCAGCTTGAATGAAACAAAAATATTTTGTTGTAAGCATATTCTTATATTCTCCAAAATTATAGATGAAAATGGATTTCTTTCTGTTCCCACAGGTTTGTTGAAAAAGTTCCTCACATATTCTCTAATAACTTTCTTATTGCTTAATACAACTCTCTTTTGGTTGGTTTGTGTGTGTGTGTGTGTGTGTGTGTGTGTGTGTGTGTGTGTGTTTATCCTCCTTTATCTCTCAGGGGCATTTGCCACTGTGGATGCACCCTTTCATGATGGCCTCCCCTCCCTTCTCTTTCATTACATTATACTCTCTTGGATCTCCTCCAGCCTTTCTAATCAGTTCTGTGCCTCCTCTCATCCTTCTCCTTCTCTGATCCTGTAATGTGGATCTCTCTTAAGACTATGTCTTTGATTCACTTTTCATTTTCTATACTATCCTTTTCTCGGAGATCTTTTCTGCTAACATTGCTTTAACTATCACTTCTATGAAAAAGTCTCCTAAATTGATGTCCTCACCCATAAACTTCTCCCCAAAGTAGCAGTTTCATATTTCCAGCTGCCCGATAAACCTGTATTTTGTATTACATGATTACATGTATTACATGACCAGCACCACAAATTCAGTGTATCCAAAACATCTGCTTTCCTCTAAAGCCCATATCAGGCCCCTGACTCCTCTATTCCTGGGGATGATACCATCGTGTTTTCTACAACCCAGGGTAGAAACCACAGAGCCAGTTTCGACCCTTCATCTCTCTTACTCTCTGAATCCCACCAGTTACCAGTTCTGGTCAGTTTAATCTCTATACTCTTTCTGGTGTCCCCATTTATACTCCGACTCCAATCACCTCATTCAGGTTCTCATTTTTGTATCCCACAATAGCTTCCTAAGTGATTTTTCTGCCACCAGTATCTCCTACCCAACTAATCCTTCATACCACTTGACTTAGAATTTTTCCTAATGTATTAGGCTATCATAGTCACTTAACCTTTATCTGCCTTAGTTTCCACATCTGTAAAATGGGGATAATAATAGCATCTAAATACTAGTTGTGATGATAAAATTAGATATTTGTAAAAATCTTTGCAAAATTTAAAGCACCATATCAATTATAGATATTATTAACTATTACTATAATCACATCATCTCTGTACTTAAAATATGTCAGTGATTCAGGAATTTAAACTCTGATTTTGGTACTCTAGGTCCATTCCCTATGATCTGTCTCCAGCCTGCCTTTTGCAGCCTTATCTCACATCACTCGAGGTTTTGGACAAACTGGATTATTCTCCAGCCCCATGTCTTCAGATGAGAGATACAGGCTATTCTTGGGCCTTCATTTGAAGCCTTTCACAGTTGGTTCAGGTGACCCACCACAGCTCATGCTCCCCTGACAGAGGATCCAAAATCTCAGGGTCATCTCCACACCATTCTGATGCATCCAAGAAGGACTCTGGTAAAGGATAACTTTGTTTCATATTAATGGATGAGGAAAAAAACACCATCATGAACTACTCCAAAATATTTGCCCAATATTCATATTTATGATGTGTTCAGCAAATATGTGAAATAAAATATTCCTTTGATTATGAAGAAGGGAAAGGCATATGTATCACAAGGCAAACCACATCCTCACTGAAATATGTTACATTGGGTATACAACCCACAAAATACAATATGGGGTATGTGTTTCAGGAAGGAAGGCTGAAATGATTCTTTGGTGCTCCTAAGTGAAGGGAAAAGGCAAAAGAGTTGTTTGGAGCTCTATTCCTGTTAGGTATGCAGGCTTATGAATTGTGTATCTGTCTAGTCCCATGGACTCATGTGAACAGATCCAAAGTTAGCTTGGCTCTCTATCAAATGGCTGGTAATTTCCACAATGTTTTCATTTTGTACTCATAGAGCACAGGATGTCAGGAGTCTAACTCAAGCAACATTTTAGATTGGAAAGAGGCATGTATTCCACAGAAACATAAAGTTGCCTTATACTGTTCGATCTTTCCATGCTTGTAATTTTTTAAAAAGATCTTGTTTGGGAAAAGAGAAAAAGTAAATAGACTGTGAAATAGATGAATAAATATATGAAAAAGCATGTATTAAGTGCTTACTCTATGATAGGAAAGGTGCAAAGGATGTGAATAAAAGCAAACAAGACAGTTCTTGCCCTCAAGGAACTTACATTCTGATAGGGTAAGACATTAGTTGAGTGCTAACCAGGGATGGCTGTTTGGTAGAGTGGATTTGATTATTGTCTTCAGAGTCAGAGCTGGAAATCATGGGGCCAGAGGTGGTGTGGGTAGGAGGTAGAATCGGGCAAGGAGCAAGCAGCATGACATGAAGACAACTGTCTGATAAGACAGCATCCAAGGAGTGATATTAGTTTGACATGGAGGTTGAAGTACAAGAACATGACCAGGAGTAGCCTGGTAGAGGTATCACTGAGTTAGATATGGTGATTACATACCAATAATAAGATCAAGGCCTCTAGGCAGTAGCTTGGAGTACAGTTATCCCTTCCACATTGTGATTTTCCCCATCATGGTTTCAATATATCAGTATAGGAGATTAAAGGGGAATTTTTTGGGAGTTTTGTGGAAACCACAGACAACACACAAAGGTCAGCAGATGACACAGAAAAAGTTTAGAAACTCAGAAATACATAAAATATATGTATAGTACTGTATAATATCAATGAATTTTATTTTTTAATACCATAATAATTCAGGCGTCTTCTCTGGTACTAAAGGAGGGCCAAAAAAATATGTGAATTTTCCAGATCATGGGGTGACACTCCCCTATCCTCTCCATGTGGAAGGGATAGCTGTACTATGTTGGAAGTGGAGGCAGGATCACAGGAGAAGGCCAGGAAGTAGATCTGGGTCCAGCCTAAATAACAGTTTTTTTTTTAAACTACCCCAATGGGGGAAAAAAAGAAAAAAAATATTTATTTATTTTTAAAAGCAATTGGGGTTAAGTATCTTGCTCAAGATTACATGGCCAGGTATTTTGTGTGGGTGCCAATGCCAGGTCTCCCAACTCCAGGGCTGGGGCTCTTACTGCGCCACCTGGATGCCCCAAGAAAAAAAATTCTTATAAAGATATGCATAGTCAGGCAAAACAAATTCCCACATTGGCCATGTCCAAAAATATATGTCTCAGGAAGTGGGTAGGATGCATTATTGTTGGTCCCTTAGAGTTGTGATTAGTCATTGCATTGATCAGAATTCTTAACTCTTTCAAAGTCTTTAAAATGTTGTTGTTAATCTTTTCCAGGTTATGGTTATTTCACATCAGTTCATTCAAGTCTCCCCAGATTTCTTTGAAACCTCCTTCATCATTTCTTACAGAACAATAGTATTCTATTATATCCATATACCATAATTTGGTCAGTCATTTCCCAATTGATGGACACCTCTTAGTTTCCATTTCCTTGCTACCACAAAAAGAGCTGCTATAAATATTTTTGTACATATGGGTCCTTTTCCTCTTTCTTTCATCTCTTTGGGGTAATGGGACTAGGAGGGATATAGCTGGATCAACGGTATGCACAGTTTTATAACTCTTTGATCGTAATTTCAAATTGCCTTTCAGAATAGGTGGACCAATTTATAGCTCAATCAACAGTGTATCAATATGCCTTTTGGGCTAAATATAGTGGATATTTGCCAATCAAAAGAATGGAGTCCCAAGATAGGAACTTGGAATACTGGGTCTGGGTTAAGAATCTTAGCCCAGGAACAGTGGCCAGGAAGCAACCTGGATAGTTTGGATGAGTGACATACTAATAGACTATTGTTGGAGGTATAAATAGGCCTAACCATAGTGAACAGTGATCTGGAATTGTGCTAGGAAAGTGACTACGTGTCAATACTCTTTGACTTAGAAATTACACTGCTACGCCTATACTGCAAGTATTCCAATGATGGACAGAAGTCTCCCATGCATACTAATAAAATAAATAATTAAAGCAGCACTTTGGAAAAAAATAGTAGCAAAGAACTGGAAACCATAAATGTATTTATCTCTTGGGAAATGGATAAACCAATTTTGGCATCTTAATGCAACGGGATATTACTGCACCAGAAGAAATGGTGAATATGCAGAGCAGCATGAGGAAACATACAAACGGATGCGAAGTGAAATAAGCAGAGCTAGGAAAACAGGACAGATGCCACCTGTGTCCCAAGGCCATGGTCATCTCACTCCAAAGAGTGGCTTCTGAACTCAGATCCCGATCATGGAAAATGTCCTAATTGTGTGTGTGGGTGCGAGGTGGAGAGAAAGATAGAGATAAAGACAGAGAAACCGTCTGCAAATTATAGACCAGTGAACTTGACTTCAATTCTTGGGAAAATAATAGCTTGGATTATTAAAGAGATAGTTGGTGAATATCAAGTTGAGGCAACAGTGATTACAAAGAGGCAGCGTGGATTTGTAAATACAGATCATTAGATTAACCATGTTATTTTCTTTTGGTTTACTAAACTAGTAGAGGAGAGGAATACTAAGGATAACAACTTACCCAAATTAAAAAAAAAATTTTTTGTCTTTTTGGAGGGGGAAGTCAAGGCAATTGGGGTTAAGTGACTTGCCCAAGGTCACACAGCTAGTAAGTGTTAAATGTCGGAGGCTGGATTTGAACTACTGACTCCAGGGCTGGTGCTCTGTTCACTGTGTCACCTAGCTGCCCCGCTTACCTGAATTTTAACAAAGCTTTTAATGAAGTTTTATACTGTTCTTTTGGAAAAGGTAGAGAGATGTGGATTAGAAAATCATGCAATCATATGGAGATTCATAATCAGTTGGAAGGTCAAAGTCTAGAAATTGTTCATTTTTCAATGTCAGTGTAGCAGGAAATCATCAGTGAAGTGCCTCCAAGGATCTGTACTTGGCCCTGTATTATCTTAACATTTTTATCAATGACCTGAATAAAGGCTTAGATGGTATTCTAATCTAATCAAATTTACTGATGAAACAAAGTTAGGAGGGTTAGCTAACACTTTATAACAGTGTCAGGGTCCAAAAGGACTTGGCATACTATTGTGTTGGACTCAATCTAATATGATGAAATTCAATAGAGATGAATCAAATTTTTTGTGGCTTGGATTAAAAAACTCAACAACTTCCATGCACAGATAGTCTTGGTTAGAAATTGTTCTGAAATGGTTCTGGGTGTTTTAGGGAATTGTAAGTTCAATAGGAGTCAGTAGTGTGAAAATGGCAGCCAAAATAACAAACATGACTTTGGGCTACATTAAGAAGGGTATAGCTTTCAGGAATAAGGAGGTGATAATTTCACTGTACTCTTCTCTCATCATACCTCATCTGTGATTTGTGTATAGTTTTGAAGGCAAGAGTTTAAAAAGGACATTAATCAGGTGGAGAATTTTGAGAGAAAGACAACTAAGAAGTCCATATTGTAAGAAGACCATTTGAAAGAGCTGAGCATTCCAATTTGCAAACCCCTTTACCTAGTACTATTATTACTAGATCTATACCCCCAAAGGAATCAAAGAAAGAGGAGAAGGATCCATTTATACAACAATATTTATACCAGCTCTTTGTGTTGGCAAAGAATTACAAACTTGGGGGATTCACATTAATTAAAGAATGACTGAACAAGTAATGGTACATGAATATGACTGAATACTATAGTGCTATAAGAAATAATGAAGGTTATGGTTTTCAGAAAAATGTGGGAAGGCTTTTATGAACTGATGGAAAGTGGAATAATGTAATGCTAATGCAATACCATAGCAGATGTTATGAATATGCATATATATATATATTTCCAGGGTAGATTCACAAAATATAATAAACTCTCTTCCTCAAAGGCAAAACCAAAATATTTATTTAGAGCATCACTATTAGGATAAGAGGAGGTAAGATTTAAAAAGGTATTCAAAATTAATCCAGGAAGCACTGATATTTCAAGCATTCTTTCTGTCAGGCCTCCCCACAAACAAGTTCCCCTAGGCAAGCTCCTCCCTTGGTTTTGCCTCTTTCACTCTCTGCTCTGCCTCTCCTGCTCTCACTATTTCAGTTATTCCATTGGGCAAACTCCTCCCACACTGGGCTCTTTATGACTCAGCCTGCATGTGACTCAGACTCCATCACAGCTGTGAGCTGGTCCAGAGCTCAAAGCAGGTCACATAGGCCTATCAATGGGCAGAGAAGATCTTCCTATTCCATTAACATTATAAATGAGCAGAAGTGGGAGAACAATTTACACAATAACAACAATATTTAAAGAAAACCAAGTTTGAAAGACATAGGAGAGGATTCCCGGAAGATGGCAGAGTAGGTCAGAAAACTTTCCGATCTCTAAATTTCCTCCATAAAAAGAGACAGAATATCATCTCAGAGCAGCAGAAATAAACTTGGAGTAAAGCAGCTGTCCTCCAAAGACAATTTAAGAAGATCCCCCAGGAAAGACTTGACCTTCAGGGGAAGAGGTTTGGCCTGAATGAAACGTAAACACCTCCAGGCCATCTCTACAGAATCAACAAACAGTAAGGGGGAGGTGGGCAGCTGAATTGAGAGGCAGCTTCAGCTTTAGAAACTTTCTTATCACAGACTGTGTGCAGGTCTGATGGCTGAGTAGGAGAAGTTTGAAGGACCTTCCACTGTCCAGGGATGCCAAGCACAGCTGTGCTGACCAGACACTTTCCAGGCTGTGGCTGAAGGGAAAAGGAGCTAGCACATATCTGGTCCCAAGAGTGGGCACTTACAGGACAGCAGAATTCCTGGTTTAAGTTCTGGGGCAAAGAGGACAGCTATAGTTTGCAGCCACCACAGAGACTGCAGGGAGAAAGATCATTTGTGGGACAGTGTGGCTATAGGCCCTGGCCATGGCTTAGGAGTGGAGAGGATAATCCAAGGTTGGGTTCAGAGACCTCAGAAAATAACAGTAAGAAGGAACTGAGGCTTGGGGCATCATTCCCCATACCTTGGGACTACAACTTCATTACACTAATAGCTGCTTAAAAATAACAACAACAACAAAACACACAAAATAAATAAATAAATATGAGCAAGCAAAGGAGAAAGAACCCAACTGTAGATAGTTACCATGGGGATAGAGAAGGTCTAGGTTCATATTCAGAGGAAGATAATGGAGCTAAAAAAAAATCCACTCCTTTTTCAATGAGAAGCACAAATGGTACTAAGCACAAAAAGAATTCTTGGAAGAAATTAAAAAGGACTTTAAAAATCCAGTAAGAGAGTCTGAGAAAAAATTAGGAAAAAAATAAGAGCAATCTAAGAAAATTATGAAAAGAAAGTTAATCATCTAGAAATAGAGAATCAAAAGCTTAAGGAAGAAAGTAATTCCTTGTAAACAAGACTTGGGTAAAGGGAAGTTAATGACATTCTAAGACACCAAGAAAAAAAATAAAACAAAATCAAAAGAATGAAAAAAACAGAAGAGAAAATGAAACATCTCATAAGAAAAACAACCTATCTGGAGAACAGATTGAGGAAAAATAATATAAGAATAGTTGGACTACCTGAAAATTACAATAAAGAAAAAGAATTGTTACAATATTACAAGAAATTATCAAGCAAAATTTCCCCGAAGTTCTAGAAAAAGAAAGCAAAACAGAAATAGAAAAACCCCACTGATTGCCACCTAAAAGATCTTAGGAGAAAAATCAGAAATTACAGGAATATCATAGCCAAGTTTCAAAGCTCCCAGGTTAAGGAGAAAATCTTGGAAGCAACAAGAAAAAAAGTTAAATATCATGGAGCTACAATAAGGATTACATAAGACCTAGCAGCTGCTGTGTTGAAGGACTGTAGGTCTTGGAATACTAATATTCTGTACAGCAAAATAGCTGGGGTTACAAGCAAGGGTAATTTACCCACAAAGTTAAGTATAATCCTGAATGAAAAAAAAGATGGACATTTAACAAACTTGAAGACTTTCAGGTTTTTGTGTCAAAAACTCCAGAACTTAAGGGAAAACTTGATATATAACATCCAGGAGAAATATAAGGTAAACATTAAAGACCAATTTTAAGGACTCAAGAAGGTCAAATTGCTTACTTCTTATATTTGAAAATATTAGCAGTACTCTTATAATTGTCATCATTATTTGGGTAGTTTGAAAGAAAGGTATGGACTGAGCTGAGTATGATGGGTTGATTCTAAAAAAAATCAAACTGTGTAGGGAGAGATAAAAAGGAGCAATTACCTCATACAAATGCAGCATAAAAGAAAAAAAATCGATACAGAAGAAGCTAGTATGTGGGGGGATGGGCAATTCTGGAACCTTACTCTCATCAGGAATGGGTTAAAGAGGAAACAACATATATATATCTAGAAGGGTATAAAAGTCTTCCGAATTCAGAAAGAAATAAGAGGACCAAAGGATAGGGTGGGGGGAGATGATAAGGGGGTGGGCAGAGGGGTGGGTAGGTTAAGGAACAGGAGGGCAAGGTAGCAGGTAGAAGTAAAGCAGAAAAGTGAGAAGGGAAAGGGTAAATGTAGTGAAAAAGATAGTGAGGAAAAAATCGGAGGAGGAAAATACACAAGTAATTGTAGCTTAGAATGTGAATTGGACAAATTTACCCATAAAACAGAAATGGATAACAGATTAAAAATTTAAATTCAACAATATGTTGGTTTCAGGAAATTATAAAAATCATAAAAATGAGAGATACACACAAAGATAAAGGGCAGGGATGGAATTTAGTATGTAAAAAAAAGAAGGGATAGCAATCATGATCTCAAACAATGTTAAAGTTAAAATAGATTTAACTGAAAGTGAAAAACAGAAAAACTACACTGTGTCAGTCATATTATTCAGTTTTGTTTTAGGCTGTTTAAATACCTAGACAGTATAAAATGCTTGAATTTTATTCAAAACAGACACAAGGACTATATGAGCATAAGCATAAAACACTTTTTATTCACACAAACTTAGATCTAAATAATTGAAGTAATATTTATTGTTCATGGGTAGGTAAAGCCAATAAAATTTTTAAAATGACAATTTTATTTAACTAATCTATTTATTCAATGTCATGCCAATTAAATTACTAAAATTTTATTTTACTGAGTTAGAAAAAATAATAAAGTTTATTTGGAAGAACAAAAGGTCAAGAACTTCAAAGAAACTATGGGAAAAATGTAAGGAAGTAGATTCAGCAGTTTCAGACTTTAAACTATATTATAAGGTGAGAGTATTGTTGCAGTGTAAAAATGATAATTTTGATTATTTTAAATTAAACTTTTCTTATATAAAATAAAACATGTATCCAAGAATAGGAGAAACGCAGAAAACTGGGGGACAATCTTTCAGAGACAGTCTCTCAGATAGGATGTGATTAGGTTGGAATATTGCTGTGGTGAAGAAAATGACCTGCTGATTGATTTAGAAAAACATGGAAAGACTGACTTATGAAGGAAGATGCTCTCCACCTTCAGAGAAACAGATGACAGGAGAAAAGCATAATACGGTCTTACATATATGTGTATGTTTATAGATACCTATGTATATGTCTACATATCCATACTTAATTGTAGCCTTCTTCAGGGAGTTGAGGGAGGGAGGGGAAAAATATTGTAAAAAGTGAACAGCAGAGACTAAAAGAAAACCAATGAGGAAGCAAGGAAAATTGAGGCAGCTTTAAAAACAATGTGTAGTATTTATTATATAGGTTTTCTTGAAATGAAAATTTATTGTTTTGTATTGAATCCTCTCATAGTTTTCTATGTAAAAGAATTTTTTCCCTCTTCTTATTTTGTATTTAAATTTAATATTGCCAAAAATTTGCCAAATTTAAATTTGTCAAAAAAAAAAAAAAAAAGAAATGGAAAGACATAGAAACTTTGATCATTACAATGACCAACCACAATTCCAAGAACTCATGATGAAATATGCTACCCTCTTCTAGAAAGAGAAGTGAACTGAAGCATATCTTTTCATTTCTTTTCTTTTCCTACTTCTTTCCTTTCTTTTCTTCCTTCCTTTCTGTTTTCCTTCCTTTTTTTTTTTTTATTCTTTTGGACATGACTGATAAGGAATTTGCTTTGGGTTATTATGCATATTTTCAATGGGCTTAATTTTTCTTGCCTTCTCAATGGTGGGGGAGGAAAGGGGAGGGAGGGAGAGAATTCAAAACTGAAAAGAAAAAAAAATGATTTTTTTTAAAAGAAAGAAACTGGGCACCTTTAGCCTTGAGAAGAGAAGACTCAAACTGACCATGATACCTGTCTTCTATTGTTTTCAGAGCTGTCATGTGGAGATTTACTCTGATCCTAGAGGACAGAACCAGCCTCAGTGGGTTGAAGGTACAAAGAGGCCAAGTGATTATTGATCTCTTCTTAAAGGTCTTCATTCATAGTCTGGGTGTCCACTTGTTGGGCATATTCCTTTAGAGCAGGTGTTCCTTTCGTGTATGGATTGGACCAGATAGCTCCTAAGGTTCCTTAAAACTCAAATTCTGTGATTCTGTGATTGAAGCAGAGCAAGCCTAAATTCACTGCTAGAGAGCCCAACCCCCTAAGCAACAGGATCAAGTTCTTATCACAATCTCTAACTCATTATTCCACCACATGGAGTGGTTCCAGGCAAATATCCTTAAAGCTAAAATCTAGCTCGGATCTAGGAGCTCCACAAAATGGATTAAGAGTTTTCTTCTAGAAAAGTTACTCAATGTGCCAAATAGTAGTCAGCAAGTATAGAACATCTGTTTATTTCTTCCATCACAAAAGACTCATAAGCACACATTGACAAATACTTAAAACATGAAATAATAACCAACCACTCCCATTATGCTCTCTTGGGAGATAGGAGAGAGTCCTATTGAATGCATTTCTCTCTACCCCAGTTTCTGCTCTACAAGCTGTTGTTGTTTGTCCTTCATTCTCAAAGAAGACCATGACATCAGGAAGATGATTCCATGACTTGTAAGTGACTTGGATATGAGTGAGCGAGGGCTCCGCAAGGTTACCAGCCTCACTTTCTCCTCTAGAGCCATCTAGGTCCAGTGACCAGACATAGATCAGGACAACCAGAGATGACCCCCACTATCCAAGCAGCAGTTCATCAAAGGCTGATGTCTCCTGCGCTTCCTGGCATTCAGGGCTCCTCCTCCTCACAGTATCCATCTTCTCTTTTGAGAAGAGGCATAGTTTTAAGAAGTACCTTCTGTTGCCTGCTCTTAATGACCTCAGACCTCTAGAACTCATGAAGTAGCTCTTTGTTCCCAAAAACAAGACTGGAAACATCCTTCTCAGGATCTCTATTTAGTCAGGAAAAACTACAACAACAAAAATAACAAAACCCCCAAATCCACACCCACAAGGCTGAAGAGGCAGCTAGTTACTTAAGATCCAGTTTTAAGCAAGTAGCCCAAGCTCATGCTGGAGAGAGAGAGAGGAAAGGAGAATGACTCCCCTTCCTACACCCTTGTTGGAAATTCCAGTGGAGAGCTGTCAGAGTTCCAAGCCACAAGAGGAAGGAAGAGAAGGCCAGAAACTTTGGCTTCTCCATTTAATCAATCAATCAATGAGTATAACAAGGGGCTGGTGAGCAGGCCTCAGACTTGTTAGCTGATGTAATCTCTCATGGGGAAGAAGCAGTGGAGCCTGCTTCTAAAGAGGCATGATGATGTGTAATGGAAATGCCATAGAGGGATTTGGAGCATGTGCAGACAGACATTCTGTAACTGGTTTTGTTCTGCTAGCATGCATTGAAGACAAGCCTTCTGATTGCCTGGATAACCAGAACTGAGACTAATCGACCTGATTTCTTTTGGCCTGTCGGGTCTTGTGAAAGTAGAGCAAAAATTCCATATAGGAAGAGGCTTCCAGCCACCTTTGGTGTTTGTTTTTCCTGCTTCCTTTTTTGTGTCATAGACTCTATTGGCAATCCGGTGAAGCCTGTGGATCCCTTCTAAGATTAATATTTTTAAATAAATAAAATAAATAGGATTAGCAAGGAAACCAATTGCATTGAAGTAATTACCAAAATATGTTGTTTGTCCTTTGTTCTTGAAGAGGACCAATGACATCGTGAGTTTGATGTCTTGACTCACAAGAGAATTGGATTTAAGGGAGGAAGAGCTCTATAAAGTCATCAGCCTCACTCTCTCCTCCATAGCCATCAGAGTCCAGTGGCAAGATTAAAAGTCAAGACAAATGGTAATACACAAACACACACACACACACACACACATACATATTTAAACAAATTCACAGACCCTGGGGTTAAGAGCCCTTGCTCTAGATGAAGGTTATTGGAGATGGTCATGACTTCATGAGCTTCAAAAGGTCAGGAGAACAAGTCACCAGCACCTCTGGGGTGGAACTCATGCTGAGCATCAAGGTCCATAGGTGAGGAGCAACCTTTAAGACCCAGTCCATTGGTAGCTGAGCAATATCTTATAAAGTGGTATTTAAGTGTGAATATGATGGGACTAATGCTACAGAGAAACTTTGGGGTTATATATAAGCAGACTTGAGGTACAGTCTCAGATTCACTTAGATAAGCACACATCCTCACTACTGTGTGTGTGTATGTGTGTGTGAGGGTGCCATAACTGCTACAAGAGAGGGGAAGGAGAAAGAAATTTTCTCCATCTTCACTAGAAATTCAGAGGAGAACTGTCAGAGTCCTAAGCCATAGATTTCAAAAGAGAATGAATGGGAATTGTTTCTCCTCTTAAGCTTACTTAGTGGGTGATTCTGCCTGCTTAGCCACCAAGAATTTTCAATATGGCTCCCAGTAACTGGGACCAGAGGGTCTCAGCCGGGGGCCGCTGGTTGAACATGTAACTTATTTAGCAAGGGACCCACTGGAAGTTGCTAAAGTGCAAACCCATCCCCACACATGCTCCGTGGGGCAGCCCCTCTAAGTTCCAGTCCTGCATATAGGGAAGCTCCCTTAATTACTCCTAGTACATACACAATGACTGTAACAATGTGAATAGAATGAACAACAAAATTATTAAAAACGAATGTTGTCAAATTATAAGGAATGAATGAGACATGAAAAAAGAGATATGGCAACTTATCCTCTTTTTTTAGAGATGGGGAACTATGAATGTGAGGCTATGTAATGGCATATAATGTTGCATTTGGTTAATGTATTGAATTTTTTTCTCTTTTTTATTATTTTTTAAAAACAAGGATGGTTGCCTGGGAGGGGGAGGCTGTCAGGGCACGTTAAGAAACGTAGGTGGTACTATCTGACAAAACTACTGGGAAAACTGGAAAACAGTATGACAGAAACTAGATATAGAGTAACATCTTACACCATTTATCAAAAAAGAAAAAAAAAGGCAAAATTAGTACATAATTCTAGACATAAAGGGTTTCATCATAAACAAATTAGGATTACCTGTCAGATTTATGAAGAAGGGAAAAATTTATGACCAAACAGGAAATAGAGATCATTATGAGATGTAAATGGATAATTTTAATAATATTAAATTAAATTTTTGTACAAAGAAAACCAATACAACCAAGATTAGAGGGAAAGCAGAAAACTAGGAAGCAATTTTTATAGCAAGTGTCTCCGATAAAGGCCTCATTTCTCAAATATATAGAGAACTGAGTCAAATTTATAAGAATACAAGTCATTCCCCAATTGATAAATGGTCAAAGGATATGAATAGGCAGTTTTCAGATGAAGAAATCAAAGCTATCTATAGTCATATGAAAAATGCTCTAAATCACTATTGATTAGAGAAATGCAAATTAAAACAACTCTGAGGTACTACCTCACAACTATCAGATCAGCTAATATGACAGAAAAGGAAAATGATAGATGTTGGAGGGGATGTGGAAAAATTGGGACACTGATATGCTGTTGGTGGAATTGTGAACTGATCCAACTATTCTAGAGAGCAATTTGCCCAAAGGGATATAAATCTGTCTATACATTTTGGTCCAGTAATATCACAACTGGGTCTGTATCCCAATGAGATCACAAAAAGGGCAAAGGACCTACATGTACAAAAATATTTATAGCAACTCTTTTCGTGATGGCAAAGAATTGGAAATTGAGGGAATGCCCATCAAATGGGAAATGACTGAACAAGTTGTGGTATAGAAATGTAATGGAATACTATCGTGCTATAAGAAATGACAAGCAGGCAGATTTCAGAAAAACCTGGAAATACTTACATGAACTGATGCAATGTGAAGTGAGCAGAACCAGGAAAATATTGTTCACAGTAATAGCAACATTGTGTGATGATCATCTATGATTGACTTAGTTCTTCACAGCAATGCAAAGATCCAAGACAATTCCAGAAGACTCATGATGGGAAATGCTATTTATATCCAGAGAAAGAATTATGGAGTCTGAGTGCAGATCAAAGTATACTATTTTCACTTTTTTTTGTAGTTTTTTCCTTTTGTTCTATTTCTTCTTTCACAACATGACTAATATGGAAATATGTTTTGCATGATTGCACATATAGAACCTATTTCAAATTGCTCACTGTCCTTAGGTAGATGGGAGAAAATTTGGAACTCAAATTCTTATTTAAAAAAATGAATGTTAACAATTATATTTACATGTAATTGGAAAAAATGCTATTTAAAAAAAAGAAACATAGGCAACCTAAAAAACAAAAGTTATCAATATAATAAAAAAAAAATAGATCCAAAGCATTACTGACTGCTATGAACAGCAGCATGCCCCTGAAGCTGCAAGGTCTCTGCTGTTTCCTTTTTGTCTGCACACTCAGATTTATCTTCTAATATAGAAAACTAGGCAGGAATCGTGCACTAGAATTTGGATCCTGAAGCATCTGTCAAGTTTAGGGGTTGCGGGCAAGGGATTCATCATAAACTTAAGCAGGTAACACTAGGGAAGAAATAACACAAGGAATTGGTGACTAGGAGGCTATTATAAAAGATGACATGAGGTCTTATTCTAGGATGGTGGAAGTAGGAATAAAGAAGGCAGAGGATGTGATGGGGAAAGAGGAGGAGGATTTTTCTGTGATCGTGGCTACAGGTATAAGCAAGGATTCTCAGCCTCTTGCCAGTACTTTGATTGCTTGATATGGCTCCATTCAGATTTTTCTCTAGTGGGATGTCTGGAGGGAGTTGAGAAGATAATGGAGAGGGTGACCTGACATCAATCAGTCAGTCAATAAACATTTAATAAGTGTCTACTATGTGCCAGATACTGTATTAAGTGCTGCTAAGTATCGGTTGAAGAATTGTTCAAGGGATTTTAAAAAATAAAGGATTCTTGGAGACAATGAAAGCTAGGATGACATTGCCTGCTGATATCAGACCTATGTTGAAGGTGGTATTAAGTCTAAAGTCTTTGAGCACTGCCCTGTTTCAGCAAGTGATGGGGTAGATGGGCAAGGGAGACCTGCAAAGACACACAAGTACTCAAACCAGTTTATGTACTAAATAACTAGGGATACCATAGGGGGCAAACCAGGTCATCTATTGGCTCTGGAAATGGCAGTGAACACAACAGAGAAGCCCCTGTACCTAGGGGGTTAGTGTAATATAATAGAAAGACCTGGGTTCAAATCCCACCTCTGGCACTTACTACTTGTATGACTTTGGGAAAGTCACTTAGTTTTTCTAGGCCTCAGTTTCCTCATTTGTAAAAATGAGAGAGTTGGACTCAGTAACCCCTTAGGTTTCTTCCAATGCTAGATTTATGGTCCTATAGTATTTACCAGTGATAGAGGTGACATTCTCCTGTTTGGTCACATTAAGGAGAGAAAGAAGATCTATAACAAGAGACCGAATTTCTGGGTTGGCTCTTTCTCAAGAAAACCTCAAATGGGTTACAGAGTCAGAATCAACTGAACAACAGTTGCCCTAGGTGGAGCTCTCACACAAGTTCTGTTGCAAGGCTGTAAACATCCTTGACTGAATAAGCATGGTCTTTGACCTCCTTCTGCCTCAGCCATTCGCTACACAGCCTGACTTACTCCAGAACATCATCGGGGAGAAAAGAGGGCCAGCTTGTTTCCTCCTCCAAAAAGATTTAGTCCCAAAGAACCCAGAGCTTAGCACAGTGTCTGACACATCTTGTTCAGTCTTTTCAGTCATGTCCAAATCTTTGTGACCCCATTTGGGTTTGTTGTGGTTGTTGTTGTTAATTGGCAAAGATACTGGAGTGGTTTGCCATTTCCTTCTCCAACCCATTTCACAATTGAGGAAACTGAGGCAAACAGGGTCTAACACATAGTAGGTGCTTAATAAATATTTATTGACTGACCGAGCCTCTGTAAAGAATTGTGAGCTTTCATTCAGTTCTTCACAGTCAAATGAAAGCACTTCTACATAACTCTTTGTTGAAAAGGGCCCTGCTCATTTGCATCATTCCTCTCCTATAGAGACCTTGAAGAAAGAAAAGTGAAAGTCTTAATGAGAAAATACAGAGAAAGCAAACGGTACCCATAATTACCTTATGGATGCTACAATAAATTCCTTTTTCTCCCTATCTTCCAAGTAATGTAAAGTTCAGTTATATTAATTTTGTACTGTGCACTAAATGCTATCCTCAATAACTATTCTTAACTAGTTGAAACACATGGGCAAATCATTGCTCCTGTCTGACCTTGATTTTCCTTAGATATGAAATAAGGATGACCTCTAGCATCTCTTCAGCGTTGACATTCTGTGATTCTACAAACTTGAAGTGTGACAAGGTCCTGAAATACCTACTAAGTCAGCAAAGATTCAATTCATTTCAATTCAACAGACACCAAATCAACCTCTTCTATGGACTGAGCACTGTGCTAGCCCCTGGTGGAGTTTTTGTGCTATACTTTATGGCAGTGAAATCCTTTGAAAGTTGATAATCCATATATAGCTTAAAACTGAAATGCATTTATCTGCAGAGAAGATTTTTTTAAAAAGAAATTAAGCTGGGGTGGAGTCAAGATGGCGGAGTAGAAGCAGGACCTCCCCACGGCTCTGGCTTCCACCTTCCCCAATCCATGTCAAAAGGGGACTCTAAACAAACTTTGGAGCTTCAGAACCCACAAAATGACACAGAGAAGCTAACCTCCTGCTGAGGATGGCCCAGCAGGACAGCAGGAATTGGCCAGTGTAGCACTCTGGGAGCCTAGCCCAGCCCTGTGCCGCAGGCCTGACCAGCCGCCAGCCAGAGGGACTCCAGATCAGCAGCAGCTGTGGCCGTTTCCAGATTTATCAACACATTGATGCGAAGGACAAAGTGAGAGGTCAGTGCAGTCTGGACTTTGAGACCCAGTAAGTGGGAGTGTGTGGCTTTTGCCCCCGGGGCAAGAAGCCGCTGAGAGGCCAGCACAGCCAGCTAGAGCCATGTGGCAGCTTCAGCTCCTGGCCTGCAGAGTGCAGGGAGACCAAGCACCAGTCTGAGGGGTAATCTCTCTTGCTTTAACCTTCTTGGATCTGGATTGCAGTCTGGGGTGGAGGTCCTGGGGTGTGTGTCCAGCTTGCCAGAGTGTGTGGAGACCTCAGAAAGGGCATCCATCTAATAACTCCGGCAGCTGAGAAAACTCCAGCATTTGGGACGAAAGCTCCCTTGTCTGGTGGCAGAGTCCTACTGTGGCAAAAAGCCCAGGGGTCAAGTGACTGAAGGGAGACATGACCAGGCAAAGGAAACAAAGCAGACAGAAGATTCCAACATTAGACTCCTATTTTGGGGACAAAAAGGAGCAAAGCATGGAACAGGAGGAAGACAATAAAGTCATAACTCCTGCACCAAAAGCTTCAAAGGTAAATACAAGCTGGTTACAGGCCATAGAGGACCTTAAGAAGTAGATAAGAGAAGTGGAGGAAAAATTTGGAAGAGAAATGAGAACGATGCAAGAAAATTACAAAATGAGAGTCAACAGCATTACTGAGGAAAATCAAACCTTAAAAAACAGACTAACTCAAATGGCAAAAGAGGCTCAAAAAGGCAATGAGGAGAAGAATGCCTTAAAAAGCCAAATTTGCAGATGGAAAAAGAATCTCAAAAGCTCACTGAGGAGAATCATTGCTTCAGAGTTAGATTGGAGCAAATGGAAGCTAATGACTTTATGAGAAATCAAGATGCTGTGAAACAGATCCAAACAAATGAAAGAATAGAAGGCAATGTGAAATATCTCATGGGAAAAACCACTGACTTGGAAAATAGATCCAGGAGAGATAATTTAAAAATTATTTGACCACCTGAAAGCCATGATCAAAGAAAGAACCTAAAAATCATCCTCCAGGAAGTTCTCAAAGAAAACTGCCCTGATGTTTTAGAACCAGAGGGCAAAATAGAGGTTGAAAGAATCCACCGATCACCTCCTGAAAAAGATCCCAAAAAGAAAACTCCCAGAAATATTATAGCCAGGTTCCAGAATTCCCAGATTAAGGAGAGAATATTACAAGCAGCCAGGAGGAAACAATTTGAATATTGTGGAAACACAATCAGGATAACCCAGGATCTGGCAGCTTCTACACTGAGGGATCGAAGGGCTTGGAATATGATATTCCGGAGGTCAAAGGAGCTGGGATTAAAACCAAGAGTCACCTACTCAGCAAAACTGAGTATCATGTTTCAGGGGAAAATATGGTCATTCAGTGGAATAGAGGATTTTCAAGCATTCTTGCTGAAAAAACCAGAGTTGAATAAAAAATTTGACACTCAGATACAAGAAGCAAGAGAAGCATGAGAAGGTAAACAGGGAAAAGAAATCATAAGGAACTTATCAAAGTTGAACTATTAACACTCCTACATGGAAAAACAATAATTGTAACTTAGGAAATTTTCTCAGTAGTTGAAGGGAATATATATATATATATATATATATATATATATATATATATATATAT
>NW_027187374.1:5848996-5861613 GCF_028583685.1 Petaurus breviceps papuanus | reverse complement strand
ATATGAATACACATGTGAATGTGTCTATATATGTTTACAGGTATACAAAGATAGAGGGCACAGGACCAATTTAACAGGAAGGGATGATACTTAAAAGGTGAAATTAAGAGGTGAGAGAGGAATATAATGAGAGGAGATGGTGAGAGACAGAATGGGGTAAACTATCTCATATAGAAGAGGCAAGGGAGAATGGTTACAATGGAGGGGAAGAATAGGAAGGCAAAAGGGAATAGGTCAACCTTATTCCCATTGAATTTGGCTTGTGGAGGGAATGAAATACACACTAAATAGGGTATCTCACCCTGCAGGAGAGTAGGGGGGAAGGGGATGAGAGGGGGGATGATGATTGGGGGGAGGGAAGTTGGAAGCACCTACTTTTGAAAAGGGACAGGATCAAAGTAGAGAATAGAACAAGTGGGAGGTGGGATAGGACGGAGGGAAATAAAGTCAGTCTTTTACAATATATCTGCTATGTTATTGTTTTGCATTAGCCACACATGTACAACCTATACTGAACTACTTATCTTTCCAGTAAGGGTGGGTGACAAGGGAGGAAGGGAATGAATCTGGAATTCAAAGTTTTAAAATAAAATATTCAAATATATATGTATATATATATATATTATTATTAATACTATTTTACATGTACTTGGGAAATAAGATATACAGGGACTGGGGCATAGAGATCCACTGGAAAAGTCGAAAGGGGTATGGGAGAAAATATGGAAGAGAGCAGATTGGAAGAGGGGATATCCTATGGGACTGTTATTTTGGGGCGGTGGGTAGGGGAAAAATGGGGAGAAAATTTGTAACTCAAAATCTGGTGGAAATGAATGATGTAAATCAGAAGCTAAAAAAGCATTTGAAAAATAGAAGGAAAAAAAGTTTTCATAAAGTTTCTAGGCAGATTGAATTTTCACCCAGTCTTTCCATACCCTCTGGAATTACCTGCCATCTACTCTGGATATATCTTATACAGACCTAGATTTACATGCTGTCTCTCTCATTAAAGCTCCTTGAGGGTAAAAAAAAAAAAAAGAAATTAAGCTCCTTTAGATATTAAGGTTCAACCCCATTGCTTCCCTAAAATCTTGTAGCATGGAAAATTGGTCACCATTCCTTTTTCTAAGTGGAGAATAGCTTCACTCAGAGTCTGGACTCTTCTCCCATTTTCTCTGGCCCCTTGACAGGTGCTGTCTCAGCCCCACTTGTTAGCAGATGCCAGGTCATAGGAAGAAGCTGAAATAGCCAACTCTTTGGGGGAGGAATAAATTTGTCTTCATCCTTTTGCTGAAACATGGAGTAGACACAGTCATACAACCTAATGATTTTTTGTTTTCAGCCTGATGTTTTTTTTCTCCAGATGAGAATCTATTGGAACCCTCTTAACTCAAGCCAGTCCAATGAATCAGGTTTCGGATTGAAATGACATGAGACCAGGGGAGCTAGGTGGTGCAGTGGATAGAGCACTGACCCTGGAGTCAGGAGGACCTGAGTTCAAATCTGGCCTCAGACACTTGACACTAGCTGTATGAACCTGTGCAAGTCACTTAACTCATCCTGATTGCATTGCAGGAAAAAAAAAAGAAATGAAATAAGATACTCATAGACCATCCACTGCTTAACAAAAAGTTAATTTAATTGTACTGTGGAAAGGATATTCAACAAGGATACAACCCTGTTTAAGGGAGATAGTGCCATTGCCTATTTCTCTTATCTCCCTATGTAAACCTGTCTTATCTTCCTACCGGTATGTAAACCTGTCTAGTCAGAAGGAACTTGATTCCTCATGGGCTTACCTTTCTATATTGCTCCGGTGACTCAAGGCCTAGTCCCCAGAGCACACAAATCTCTGGGCCTGTTTCCTTACCTGATAAGGAAAAAATGACCTTTGTTCCTAACACACCTCAGAACTTTGTGGGAAGATTTTATAGCAGTGGTTCTCAAAATGGGGGCCAGATGTTAGGACCCCCTGGGGATGCCATGACTTGATTCCAAAGAGTTTGTCATCAACCAATAAGAAGATGGCAAAATGGGCCATATCCCATCATCTCTGCTATAGCCAATCATAGGGCTTATCTCCAACACATCCAAGTGAAGCCTTTTCCCCCAAACTCTTATACTCTGCTGCCAACCTCCTTCTGTGCAAGGCTTCCATCAGTGTGTGTGTGTGTGTGTGTGTGTGTGTGTGTGTGTGTTAGATGGGCACCTAACCACAATTCTAACCAGTATTAGTCACTCACAGCTACAGAAGTAATTTGGAGAATCCACTTCTCCCTTTTCTCCCTGCCCCCAGATCATCTTTTGACTGTGCCCTTCAAAGAAGAGGCTGCTTCATTCTAGGGCAAAGACCAGACAATGAGATCTATACCCGTTCCCTTTTTGTTTGGAGGGGGTATGAGGGAGTCACATTGGATTAGCAGGCAGATCTCATGTCACCTTTCCTCTTAAACCCACTTCTATTCTTACCCATTAGAATAAAGGCCATTCCCATCCTTCTAGTCACCCTTGTTCACAACCCCTGTTATCTTTCATGCCACACTCTCACTCATTCTACAGATCTTACCATTTCTATGTCTAATTCACATCTTTCCCTTTCTCTATATTCACACAATTATCACCCTAGTTTAAGGATCTTTATCACCGCTTATCTTGATTCCGACAAAAGCTTACTCAATAATAATGCCTAGAATTTACATAGTGATTTAAAGTTTGCAAAGTGCTTTATATGCTTTTAATCCTCACAACAACCACGTGATGTAGGCTAACTTCATTTTCCTGATGAGGAAATAGGTTCAGAAAAATTTAATGACTTTTCCAGGCTCACTACAGGGTCTGAAGCAGGATATGAACTCAAGTCTTCCTAAACCTCCGACCCTGTCACCTTCCTTGCTTTATAACTCCAGTGACACTATTGGGTCTAGAATAGATTACCATTTCACCTTTATCTCATTTTTAAAAAATTCCTTTTTGTGTGTGTAAGCTTTCTAATAAATATAATTACAGTACAGTAAGATATATACTAGGGACAGCTAAGTGGCACAGTGGATAGAGCGCAGGCCCTGGAGTCAGGAGAACCTGTATTCAAATCTGGCCTCAGACACTTAACTAATTGTGTGACTCTGGGCAAGTCCCTTAACCCCAATTACTTCCAAAAAAACAAAGAAGAAGAGAATCCATACATATACCCTTTATCAGAATGCAGCCCTGTGTCAGAGTAACTATATAGACTCAGATGCTTTCCCAGGATTCAAATGGCCACTGAGTTCAAAGAATTGCATGGAATTGTTTAAGAGAAGAGTTTTAGAAGGGAGATGCCAGAAGGAGAAGGAGGAGGAAACAGGTGGAGTGTGTAGGAACATTCTCCATCTTGGGAAAATGTAGGGAGATTGACACATGATGATTAAGCATTGCAGTTGGAGGGTGAGGGTGATGAGGGGCTACGGTGTCTAATGCTGAACAGACATAAGACTTTTAGTGACATTTTTACTTTCTCTGTAGCTTGGAGTGGTGAAAAATCTGCTGCATTGACTGTCCCAGTCTATTTAGGAATGGTCTCCCAGAAGGTTAGCGCCGACTGTAATATTTCCAAAGGATTGTGCTATATGATATCACTCCTCCCCTGTAGCAACTGGAGTTGGTAGCAGAGATATTAGTACAGTTATCTCTTCCACGATACTGGGGTTAGGGGAGTGGCACCCTCCCCGCCACCCCCCAATCTGGAAAATCTGCATAAAAATTTTTTTGGCTCTCCCTTTGTAGCAGAGAAGTCTGAATTTTTTCTTTTTCTTTTATCAGGTGTTTACAGTATCTTACTATAAAATTTGGGTTAAGTATTTGGTCACAGGCTCTGTGTCATCTGCTGGCCTTCATGTGTTGTCTATGACTTCTGAAAACCTCTCCAAGAATTCCCATTTAATTTCTTATGCTGACCCTCAATATATTAAAACCGTGATGGGAACATCCTGATATGGAAGGGATAACTGTAGTGGCCTACAAGAGAGGAAATGCTTACAAATAGACGAGGAAGAACAGTTACAACAGCTTGAAGGATTATGACCTACTGAGATTGGGAAAAAAAGTGTAGTCTCTTCTCAGTGGAGTACTGGTAAATGTTTAACAATAAGATCTCCTCCCCAAAACGTACACCCAACACACTTTAAATTTTAATCTGCATTATGAACATCTTCTCCATTACTTTCTTAAGTCTCTAGGCAATCTACAAAACAAGAAATAAAACTCTGATTTATAGCATTTGCTGATTATGCTGAAAATTTAACAATTGACTTTAGAGAACCAGTATGAGCTGGGTCCAACACACCATTGTCCATCCATTTATTCCTATTCCTTTCTACTCAAAGCCTCACCCTCTAATATCCCATCTTAAAGCTACCCATTCCTTTCACTGTTGTCTCTGGAATACCTTATATGCTCCATAGGTAAAAAACTTGCTTTCATCTTAAACCTTTTCCTTTCTCATTCCCTCCATCTTCTTGTACTCAATGAGACCTGACTCCCTTCTGATGACACAGCTTCCCCAGCCTCTCATACCCCCTGACTCATTGTGAGAAATAGAATACTCTTGCCTCCCCCTTGCCATTTCCAGGCTCTCTCTCCCCCCACAATCACTCAATAACTCTCTTCCTTTGAGGTTCATTCAATCCATATTAATTACCCAATTAAAATTCTGATGGCTGTTGTCTCCCAACCTCTGGGATGCTCTCTGCCTTTACTCAACAAGTTCAATGCCTGACTCAACTTTTATCTTTTTCTCCCCCTAATTTCTGCCTTCATACTAGAGCACTTGGCTCTGATGAATGAAAAACACAAGAGACACACTTCTGAGTAATTAATAATCTATTAATTAGGCTAACTAATAATCACTACATTGGTGGTCAGTGGGTTTCTCTCTGTAACCAAAGTTATGGAGAGCTTGAAAGCTTTAAATAGTCTTTGAAAGGGAATTCCCTTGACAATTGAAAATCACCCCCAATTGGTGGACATTTAATGAGGAGGTGGGCTAGAAGTCTTCATTCAGCTCCTTCTGCTGAGAACATGACTTGATCATGAAGCTCAGTCACCTCCAGCAATCTGGATGGGGGAATCCATTTCCTTCCAGGCCACTCTAGTTGGTTTTCTCCTTCATGATCTAGGCCACCCTAAACTCTAAAGAGGGGCATGACAACAGGGGCTCATTTATTTGAGAACTCAAGTAGACTGGATTCTGTATTGATGTATAATCTCGTCCATTTGGGAGTTCTCTCCAGTGATGTAGTCCACAACCCATCATCCATGCTTTCCCATCTTGTGTGACTCTCATCCATGTTCTCCTAAAAGTTCACCCTGAGGAGTGCACCCAAAGGCTACCCTTCCTCTTTTTCTCAGGAGTGAGATTGGCTATTGATCCTACTGATCCTACTGATGGATTTCCCTCAGTCTTATTAAGTATTCAGCCTGTCTTCCCTTTCAGTTATACAACTCCTTGAATTTTCTATTCCTCCTTGAATTTTTTTTTTTTTTTAGCAATCGGGGTTAAGTAACTTGCTCAAGGTTACACGGCCAGTTATTTCTGGGTGTGGTGCTGAGTGTCTGAGCCCGGGATTCGATCTCCAGGTCGTCCCAACACTGGAGCCGGTGCTCCTACTCGCCGAGCCACCCAGCCACCCCTAAGCAATTGGGGTTAAGTAACTTGCTCAAGGTTACACGGCCAGGTG
Organism: Petaurus breviceps papuanus; assembly: GCF_028583685.1. Taxonomy (NCBI): domain Eukaryota; kingdom Metazoa; phylum Chordata; class Mammalia; order Diprotodontia; family Petauridae; genus Petaurus; species Petaurus breviceps. The sequence goes on along the minus strand of NW_027187374.1, from coordinate 5,855,899 downwards.
TTTCTGGGTGGGTGCTAAGTGTCTGAGCCCAGGATTCGATCTCCAGGTCTTCTCAACACTGGAGCCGGTGCTCTTACTCGCTGTGCTACCTGGCCGCCCCAACCTCCTTGAATTTCTTAATGGCTTTGTATGTCATAACTTGCTTATGCCCAAGATGTGCCTCTGCATTGTCCTCCGTGCAATGCTCCCCTTTAGTTCTTTGGAGGGAATATTTTGGTAAAATGTTTGTATTTAAAGGCTGTGTTTCTGCTGTTTTGGGAAGTCTAGGCAGATTGATTGATAAATAAAAAGCATTTATCAAGAGCATACTGTATTCCAGGAACTGGTGATATAGATACAAGCAAATGAGATGATCCCTGCCCTTGAAAGTCAATTTTCTGTATTTATTATATAGGCTTTCTTGAAATGGAAATTTATTTCTGTATGTTTTGAATTTTATCTTATGTTCTACTGTGCACATAACAAAGCTTTATTTTTCTTTTCTTATTTTGCATTTAAGTTTCAGTATTTACATTTATGATATGTTTCTTTTTATTTTCTTATGGTGTATTAAAGTTTTGTATTTAAAAAAAAGAAAAAAGTTTACTTTCTAATGGGGAAGACTACACATAGAAGGTACTGGAAAAGAGGAGTGGAAATATTTGTTCAGGGGCATGAGGAGGAGACAGATAAGAAGTAATGTGGAGATCTAGGCCCCAGAAAGATCAGCAAAAGCTCCTTTGTCAGGATCAAGGGATCTAGGGGGGAAAGTTCAAGTTTCTGATGTGAGGAAGAATAGGGATAAATTCCAGAGAGGACAATTTGGTGACTAAATGAAAACAAGTGTGGAGACCTGGGCCCTAGCAAGATAAGGTAAAAAAGCACACTTATGAGGGCCAAGAGATGTAGGTCAGTAAAAGTTTTGTGTGATTTCCCAAAATCATTCCAGTTTGTTCCAGAAAAGGAAAAGGGAAAAAAATGCCCATGCATAAGACTTATGTGTCCCAAAGATACTTAGTAGAAAATATTCTTTACATCTGTCCAGGAATAGAAAGTTTTGTAGTAGTTCTCCAAATCTGTACCCAAATTGAAATGATGGGATGGTATAGTACTCCCTCAACATGGCTTCCCTTTTGTAAAGAAAAAGTCCCATTCCATCTCTGATGATTGTAAGAAATGCTCAGGGGTGACTGGATGGTGCAGTGAATAGAGCACTGGCCCTGGAGTCAGGAGAACCTGAGTTCAAATGTGACCTCGGACACTTAACACTTACTAGCCATGTGATCTTGGGCAAGTCACTTAACTCCAATTGCCCTGTCCTCCCCCCTCCAAAAAAGAAAAAAGAGAAAGAAAAAAAAGAAATGCTCCCTCCTATAAGGGGATTCTAGGATGGTGATTTAGAAGGATCAAGATACTTTAACTTCCCGATCTACATTGGGATTTTTGATCATAGTACCTGGTTTCAGGCTATGATCTTGAAATCTGTCAATTTACTTGAGGTTAGTGAACAAAGGAGATATGGAGGAGCTTGTCTATGCTTCCAGGAGGAATGGGTCACTTGGGTCTGGGAGGGAACTTATCTTTGAAGTTATTGGGGAAATGGGGAGAACTTCTTGACTGGTGTCTTTGATGCAGTTCCTCATTTGTAACTTGTTCCAGGCTGTTTGTGCCCTCTAAGTCCTGCTATACTGCTCCCTGTCTGATTGGCAACCTTGTTTCTTTGGAAACCATAGAATTCCACAGAATGCTGAAGTGCTATGTAATATCAATTTGAGAATAATATAAGTTATATGAATTTTTTTTTTAAAGCAATTGGGATTAAGTAACTTGCTCAAGGTTCCACGGCCAGTTATTTCTGGGTGTGGTGCTAAGTATCTGAGCCTGGATTTGATCCCCAGGTCATCCTGACACTGGAGCCAGTGTTCTTACTCGCTGAGCCACCTGGCTGCCCCTAAGCAATTGGGGTTAAGTAACTTGCTCAAGGTTACACGGCCAGGTGTTTCTGGGTGGGTGCTAAGTGTCTGAGCCTGGGATTCGAACCCCATGTCATCCCGACACTGGAGCCAGTGCTCTTACTCATTGTGCTACTTGGCTGCCCCTAAGTTATATGAATTTGAGGGGAAAAAATACCTTTTTTCCTTGGGTGATGACAGTAGAAGAGTTTTCTGCAAGGAGCTTGTCCTGAATGTCTTTATCATAAGCTCACAAGCATGAGGCTAATCTATAATGAAAAATGTACAGTCTAAGTCAAGGGCTTTGGGGCCCCAATTTACTAAAGTCTCCCAAGTGTACCAGTTTGTTATCATTGCTCTTCATCTCCTACGACACATAAGTTTACTTTAGGTTTCAGGACAGGTTACATTGAACTATGGCCTGCCCTATATTTTAAGAATGATCAATATGGTATCATGTATCTTCATGGCTAACTTATGGAAGGGAGAAGTAGTAGCTATAGGCAGTTGCCTATAATTATCAGTTATCTGAGATGTTCCCTCTGACCATCCTGCTTCCTAGAGTTCATCCATTCATCCATCATTCAACAAATATTAATTAAGCCTCTACTAGATGGTGCAACAGAGTATTGGGCCTGAAGTTTGGAAGATTCATCTTCCCAAGTTCAAATCTGGCCTCAGACATTTACTAGCTGGGTGACCCTGGGCAGGTCACTTAACCCTGTATGCCTCAGTTTCCTTATCTATAAAATGAGCTGGAGAAGGATATGGCAAACCACTTCAGTATCCCTGCCAAGAAAACCCCAAATGGGGTCATGAAGACTTGGACATGACTGAAAACAATGAGTAAGATATCCTGTTAAGCAATAAACAGATAAACTACTCAATTATATGTATTGGCTGACTTGACTTTGACTTTTGGTGCAAAATATGATAAGTGTGTGGGAACCAGGCATACACACACACACACACATACACACACACACATTCTTTTTTTGGTAGAACCTTGGGAAAAATTTTTTGTGAGAACTTGGGGACGTCTGATGAATACAAAAAAAAGAGATATGTGGTTATTGGAAGTTCGAATCCTTCTACTTATCTGCTGCACTTCTGATTGCGCATTTCCAAGATTCACAAATAGATAGTATCAATAATGAATATATAATGCAATCTCCAGAAACCACTGAGATAGTTTCTTCTTCACCCCTACTCTCTATCACTCTCTTCAGAATGACTTTAATTTCTTTTTCCCAGTGTCTTTCCACCTCTAAGCTCTGCTCATAGTACAACTAAGTAACCCAAGGAGCCATTTTCTTGAAAAATTTTTTTTTTGCCTTGGGACTCTATATTTGGTCTTTAGACCAAAAGGCTCACAGTGAGGAAGGGTTCACTCTGTGTGGTATTATGTGCTCCCTCCATGGGAAAATGGTTGGTTTTTTAAGTCTATTGTGTGGGAAATTCATAGTGTTTTTTCTTGGGGGTGGGGTGGGACTGGGGGTGGTGGTGGCAGGAAATGGCTGCCAACCAACCACTGGCTACTGTATAATCAAATCATTTGGGAGTATGCCAAAATAGGCAAGGAAAGAGGAAGGCACATTATCCATGACTGCATGGCTAATAGATAGCAGCATAGCTTCAAATTGGTGTTTAAGGCAAATACTGTTTGTACTGTCACATTCCCAGTCCCCACAGAGAATGCTTATTAGAGACAGAAGACACTTGGTCTTTACCACTGGGGTTTGATGATTCTACATGCACGCAACAGAGAAAGCAATCTGGGCTTGAGACTGATGAGCCCAGTCAAATTCAGATAGTTCTTCGATTTTTACTGATTTTCCTAGCTGAATCAAAGCAAGGCAAATTACAAGTCCTTACTGAGCAATTGGATGGACAAGGCACATTGGTGGGTATTATGGGAGATACAAAGATATATGCACCACAGTCTCTCCTCTCCAGGAGTGTGGATGTGTAATGGGCCTTGGATGCCAGCCCAGATCACCTACGATGGAAGTACTCATATGGGAAATGCCAGGGATCTGCTTATGGGATAAGACATGTTCCCCTACCATATGGGTTGGTGCATCCTCCTTCTATCGGTTATGTAGCAAGAACTGCCTGTGTCTTTAAAGACTACCACATTGGAACAATCTTGCTCTTTCTTTTTCGTGGTATTCAAGGGGGAAAGTCTTGTTCACCTGCAACATGGGCACCAAGCCCTAAGCTGGGTAGGGAAAGGCCCCTTTAGGTACTATGGCCCTTAGAAATGGGCTTTGGGGGTTGGTCTTGTTTCTTGTGTCCTTTTTCAGTTCCAGGAGTGGGAATGGAATCCAGAACTTAGGCCATGGAGACCGTGGAGCCAGGATTTCAGGCCAGATATTGGAGCAGAGAAACCCTGAGAAGCCAGAGTCTTGAGACACAAGCCCAGGGGCTTTGGACCTGGAAATCGGTGTGACTGGAGATACATAGGAAGTGAGTTATGCTTGTGAACCTTATCTGCCTTCCCTCTCTAGAGACTGGAGAATGTTTATATGTTTGTTTTAGCTACACCTTTGAAGTAAATATTCCTTTGCCAAAACTGATCTATTAAGGAGTTAAATGAAACTGGGGTGCTAAGGACCCCTAAAATTGAAGAAACACAATTTAGGGGGCTTGAATCAGTGATGGAGATGAGAGAACTCCCTTAAAGGTACTGGAGAATCCTAACGGTGAGGGTTAAAAGGTAACATACCTGGCCTTCAGGCAGCAAGGACCACGGCAGTCCTCATTCCATATTGTCTAGTTGCCCCTAATTACAATGTGGGACATATGTAGAAACTGAGATTCAAGGGTCCCACCTCTTTTCCTGAGGTAGGCCTATCTGTATTGTCTCAAAGTTACCTATACCAAAGCTGTCTCTCTGTGGGGAGAGTTCTTCTCCAAGGTAGCAAGAATGTGACAATTTGCAGGTTAAGGGTCTGTGATGAGGAGCAGGTGATACCAAAAGCTGCAGACTTGGTGTCTCCTTCCCCAGCAGAGGCTCCCCCAACATTGGTTGATAAGAAGGGCTGAGAACAATGGATAACTAAGTCAACATAACTTTCAACAACTTTTGTATATATGTGTGTGTCCAGATATCTCCAGGAAACAATATTGGATGGCAATTCCTTTTGTTGTCTTGAATTATGATTTCATTGGTTTAGGGAGCTCCTGGTACATGCACTCTTTCCATCAATGCAGATCAATACCTTTCTTATAACTTGCAATGTTAGAGAATTGCCGGGAACACTTAAAGTTTTGGTGACTTGTTCTTGGTCACTTACACAGCTTGAGCCCAAGAGGGGAAGATCCTTTGCTTGGGATGGATGAGGTGATAACCACTGACCACAGAGAAGATGTTGATTTATTCAATTAATGTTTTCTTTCTGTTTCCTTTGTAAAAGGAGAATGGTCAGAAATGACAAAATAAAAGTGATTAATGGAATTGATAGCCAACCTAAGATAAGGAACGAGAGAGTAAGACTTAGTTGTAATATAGTAAGTATATAATGAGACTTAGCTGATCTTGACGAATTAAAGTCTTCTGGCCCAGATCAATTACATCCTTTAGTCCAGAGAGATGTGTTTGCTGAGCGACCCTCAGTGAATTTGAAAGCTCAGGAGATTTTGAAAAGCAGGAGAGGTGTCACAATAGTGGAGAAGGGCAAATGTTCCAATTTCTTTAAAAAAAAAAAAACAGTCTGCCAACTATAGGTCAATGAGCTTTGCTTCCTGGGAAAATTCTAGAATAAATATTCTAAGAGATGATCAGGAAATACCTACCAGAGGAAGCAGTGATTACAAAGAGACAGCATGACTTCTTCAGGAGCAGATCACTTACCTCTTATCTCCTTATGCCTTTTTTTTGGCAGGATCATTAAACTAGAAGACAATGAGAGTGCTGCAGCCTAGATTCTAGTGAAACTTTGGATAAAGCACCTCATACCGTTTTCATGATGGGGCAGCTAGGCAGCATAGTGGATAGAGTGCTGGCCCTGGAGTCAAGGAGGACCAGAGTTCAAATCTGACTTCAGAAATTTACTAGCCACATGACTGGGCAAGTCACTTAATCCTGTTTGCCTCAGTTTCCTCATTTTTAAAATGAGAAGGAAATGGCAAGCCATTCCAGTATCATTGCCAAGAAATCCCTAAATGGGGTTAACAGGGATTATGAAATGACAACAATAATTTTCATGGAAAGCTATGGATTGGCATAAGTACATTGACAAGATAATGTCCAAAGGACGCCTTGAGTCTATGTGATATGAAAATCTTTTGAAAGAACTGGATACGTTTACCCAAGAGAAGAGGAGAGGGGGAGGAGGTTTGAGTAGGGGTGATAACAGTTATCTTCATGTTTGAAGGAGAGATGAGACTTGTTCTGTTTCTTCCATGAGCACTTATCTTCTGTCTTGTTAAGTTATCTCAAATATAGAATGGGGATAACAGTAGTACCTAACTCGCAGGATTATTGTGAGGGTCAAATGAGTTCATATTCATGAAGCTCATAGCACAGCGACTGACATATGGTTAGTGTTTGATAAATGCTTGTTCCCTTCCCTTGCCCAGTTTGGTGCCAGAGTTTAATTCCTAAGGTCAAGTGAAAAGAGTTCTAGTGATTTTGTTCGCTGGGGGATGTAGGGTAAAGGTTGCTGGTTTTAACCATTCCACCCACTCCTCTTTGCCCCTGGCTTGATTTTTGTGGCAACCAAGGGCATTATGGAAGTTGAAAAGACTCTCCTAACCCCAGCTGCAATGAGCTCCTTTGTAGTTTTGCCAAGCAGAGCCCTTGGGATAATTTGAAGGGAACCCAAGCGAGGGGTGTAATAGGACTTAAAGGGAGTTTTGTACCATAATTCAAATAAAAGTTTAGACTGAGACACTTCCCCACGCCCTCAACTCCCACTGACCACACACACACACACACACACACACACACACACACACACACACACAC